>NC_136791.1:4398688-4509590 GCF_951216825.1 Electrona antarctica | reverse complement strand
GAGGGAGGGAAGGAGGGGGAGGGGGGAGGGGGAGAGGGAGAGAGAGAGAGAGAGAGAGAGAGAGAAAGAAAGAAAGAAAGAAAGAAAGAAAGAGCAATTCTTCTCATTTCCCCTCCTTTAACCATCCGTCTGAGTTGTCGTCGTTTTTCTTTTGTGCTGTCCAAGTTAAACTGCTTATTTAAAATCATTTCCGCCATTTGCTGCCCTTCCTTCCCTCCCTCTCAATACGTCCCCCCCTCCCCCCCCCCCCCCCCCCCCCCCCCCCCGGCCTCTTTATTGATGCTCTCCAGTTGCGATAGATCCCCGAGATTAGACGGCCGATGATGAAATATTTCCTTATTGTCTGTAATGCGGGGCAGCCTACAAGAGCAAACACGGGGCGGTCTGCTCCTTATTAGAGCTCGCGTCTCCGTCAGTTCCCAGGCTGCTCCTCTCGGCCCTGACCCGTGTGTTAACTCTGATTAGGTCATATGATAAACATTAGCGCTGACGCTTTTCCCACAAACTCAGCACCTTAAAAAGAAGGGAAAAAAAGAAAAACGGTGTGGCCCTCGGGCGGCAACCGTGACACGGGGCACCTTTCAAAGCCGAAGCCGCGTGTGTCCTTTCATGGCACCTCGTTAGGGCTTCTCCAATGGATAAAAGACCCACATAAAAAAAAAAGCCTCCTCTGGGGATGGTTGGAGATAGTTTTACATACGCTGGCCCATTTCTCCCTCGCGCTCTCCCAGTGGCTTTTGTCACACACATTCCATTGTTAGTATAGTCACAGGCTCTCGGGTGTCAGCGCTAAAGATCACTTTCTCAGTAAAAGGCGCATGTCCGGCCAATGGACGACACTCGGGCCCTGCATGCGTACCCACTCTCACACAGCTGCTAACTGCATAGCTTAATGAAACAGGGTGCATTTGAATGGAAGGGATTGTGTTTGTCACTCAAGAGAACAGTAAAATGTGGATCAGAGGTGACAGACACAAAGACGTCAAGTAATACTAGATCAGGATGTTGCTATCGCCCTCCCAGAGTCAGCTAAATCTACTGCAGTGACAGTCTAATTCAATGAACAAGAACGTAACCGTCTGTGTGGTTTCATGGGAAGGCCATGACTGCCACCAAACGATGACTCATCAAAGGATACAACACAGGAATATATATGTCAACCTATCTGTACTCCAGTTCTATTTTAGGCCTGCCTACATATGACCATAATTGTACACCCAGCTCTTAGTATCTCTAAAACAGTTGTAGAGACAAGATAGTCCTCTTGGGATGACGGAAAAAATCACCTTCTCGTGGCTGCCCTGCAGAGCGTTCTCTAGGTGAGACATCTGTCGGTTGAGGTGCACGAGGGAGATCTCCTCCTTAAACACCTCACAGTTCAGCGTCATTTTGTCAAGAAGACGAACCTCCAGCCTCCTGCACGGGGTGGCAAAGACATCATTTCAGCAAAGGTTATGATGAGTGATCGCCTGCTATTGATCTGTCCGTTTTCTTTTCTTAGAATAGGTCAGTGTCGCAGAGAATAAATAGAAAACTAAAGCCTAATTTGTTGTTTGTTGCATGACACTTTGAAGGTGAAATTGCAACATGTTGTGTGACGGTTGTAAATCAGGCTTTAAGGAACACCCTAGTGCCGTCGCTACGTATACGTGCAATAGAGCGTTGCAGTCCCGCCCCCTTTCCAGACCCGGAAAATAATTCCCTGTTCATTTTCCTCATAGACTTTTCAAAAAATATTCATTTAAAGACGTTTACGCTGCAGACAAAACCAACTCGAGTTGCGACATGACAATAAACACAATGTTTTGGGCCGATCAAATCATTTGTAAGAAGAAAAACAAAACAAAAAGTGTTGTAACCTGCCTTTTTCGTCTTCTTTCTAATTATTTGATTGGCCCAAAACATTGTGTTTATTGTCTAGATTTGTCACAATCTGAGTTGGCTTTGTCCGCAGCGTAAACGTCTTTAAATAAATACTTTTTGAAAAGTCTATGAGGAAAATGAACAGGGAATTATTTTCCCGGGTCTGGAAAGGGGGCGGGACTGCGACGCTCTATACGCACTGCGTGTAGGGCAACATGCTGAGGGGGGCAACATGCTGAGGGGGGCAACATGCTGAGGGGGGCAACATGCTGAGGGGGGCAACATGCTGAGGGGGGCAACATGCTGAGGGGGGGCAACATGCTGAGGGGGGCAACATGCTGAGGGGGGCAACATGCTGAGGGGGGCAACATGCTGAGGGGGCAACATGCTGAGGGGGGCAACATGCTGAGGGGGGCAACATGCCGTAGGGCAACACGCCGAGGGGGGCAACATGCTGAGGGGGGCAACATGCTGAGGGGGGCAACATGCTGAGGGGGGCAACATGCTGAGGGGGGCAACATGCTGAGGGGGGCAACATGCTGAGGGGGGCAACATGCTGAGGGGGGCAACATGCTGAGGGGGGCAACATGCTGAGGGGGGCAACATGCTGAGGGGGGGCAACATGCTGAGGGGGGGCAACATGCTGAGGGGGGGCAACATGCTGAGGGGGGCAACATGCTGAGGGGGGGCAACATGCTGAGGGGGGGCAACATGCTGAGGGGGGGGCAACATGCTGAGGGGGGCAACATGCTGAGGGGGGCAACATGCTGAGGGGGGCAACATGCTGAGGGGGGCAACATGCTGAGGGGGGCAACATGCTGAGGGGGGGCAACATGCTGAGGGGGGCAACATCAACATGCTGAGGGGGGGCAACATGCTGAGGGGGGCAACATGCTGAGGGGGGCAACATGCTGAGGGGGGCAACATGCTGAGGGGGGGCAACATGCTGAGGGGGGCAACATCAACATGCTGAGGGGGGGCAACATGCTGAGGGGGGCAACATGCTGAGGGGGGGCAACATGCTGAGGGGGGCAACATGCTGAGGGGGGCAACATGCTGAGGGGGGGCAACATGCTGAGGGGGGGCAACATGCTGAGGGGGGCAACATGCTGAGGGGGGCAACATGCTGAGGGGGGGCAACAAAATGTGCCAAGCCGACCTTCATAATAAAAGAATTCTCCGCGGCTCTGCCGCGTAATAACGAGCGGCCGTATGTGCGTCCTTGCAAACGGCAAAAATAGCCGATCTAAATAAGGAAACGCAACGCTCTCGTCGGGAGGGGGGGCAGCACAAATATCCTACGAGTAGGGCAACCAAATGGTCAGCTACGTCCCCGGGGAACACTATAGGATGCACATGGACTGCACCTGTGTGATTATCAGTGCAGCCCAGCATTGATCGCTGGTCAGTCTGAGGTGTTACTAAGGAGTGTTGTTTGGCTTATGCCTCATTCTGAGGAAGACTGTGTGTCGAAACGTTAATCTATAAAGCCTTGACTGGTTAGGATGCAACCATTAATAGTAGTGTTTTTAGGCGCTCTGCATGGGTTTCAAAGGTGGGCTGGGTCAGTCGTAGATACCTACTAGACATACATAAATGGTAAATTCACACACATTACACCCATTCACACACCGATGGCGGCGGAAACCATGCAAGGCACCAACCAGCACATCAGGAGCAATTAGGGGTTCAGTGTCTTGCTCAAGGACACTTCGACACTAACTCTGGGGGAGCCCGGGTTCGAACTATAGCAACCTTGCGGTTACCATCCGGCCACTCTACCCCTGAGCCACCGCCGCCTACATTAGACACTTTATAATAATTCAACCCACTTATTCTTGTGAGCAGCAGCATCGCTGATGTTCTCCGTGAGGGAATGGAGGCTCTGCCTCTTATCCCTCAGTTGGCTTTCCACCAGTTCCAATCTCTGCTCCAGTTCAGCGGTGCCGAGCCCGGCCACGTCCGCCTCTCCATCCATGCTCTTCAGCTCCGAACAGAAGGCCACCAGGCCATGGTGGAGTTCCTGGACCTTGGAGACAAGGAGATAGTCAGCTGTTTAGTCAATGGCGATGAATGAGCGTGCTTACGTTTCCATGCAGTTATGAAGGAACTGTGAAGTGATCAGTCAAACCAATGTTCTTATCTTCATTTGGAGTTGAATTTACACTACCGATTTTCTCTCTGTGTGTGAGTGTGAGTGTGTGTGTGTGTGTGTGTGTGTGTGTGTGCACTCGGAAGACAGAAGTACCATCATAACTATGCCTCGAGCGAGCGGAAGTTGAAAGTGGTCTCAAATTTGAGGTCAGGGTTGACGCACCTAACGTCCCGGAACGTGCTGCAGTACCAGCTTTGGCCAGTAGGGTAGCAAAGCTTCAACGTTGGCCAGCCGTTCTGGGGGCTTGGTCTCTACATGCGCTAAACCCTACTGGGGAAAGTCACAAGGACCATTTGTCAGCCTTCTGATTGGTCCCTGACTCTTTCTCCCTTGTTCCGCCCTGGTTCCTCCTTGTTTATGTTGAATTTGCTAAAACATTATTTTTGGAAAAAAAACTAAGTCACCATGTAGTTAGGTAAAGTTACCTTAAGCTGTGGCAAATCTGGGAAAAAAATGCTTACCACTAGCTTTCTTCACAGATGTGTTCATAAAGGTGTCTACTATCACAGAAAAAATTGTTCCAACCGAAAGTTGAGGTACCATTATCAACCAATATAAGGCAAAACATTCCAAATTTCATTATACTTTAAGTAGCATGTGACATATCAAACTAGGGGGTTTTCATGATGCTGAATCCATTGCAAGCCTAAAAATGCCCATAGCCGTCATCACAAATGTGATGAGGTCAGCACATTTGGGCACATTTGGGCAAGTGGCTATGGCCGAATTTAGCCCAAGGAGTATTTTCGTGCAAAACTAATGCTTGGAATGGATTCAGCATCATGAAAACCCCCTAGTTTGACATGTCACAGTTTGACATCTCCAGGAAGAAACCCTAAATAAGTTAATACACCATTGCACATAAAAATGACTCCAGGGTGTCTAATGAAGTACTATCACCTCATAGACACATGGAAAACTGGAAAAATACAAAAATTGTGGGACTCCATCTTTAACAAATGACTGGGGGTCCAGTAGTTGGGCGGAGAACTGGAGATACAGTACAGACCTGAAGGATGACATTCTGTAGAGAGTCCACCTGTTGGTTTAGCTCCCTGATCTTCTGCTCTTTAGCCGGCTGCTTCACTTGGCCATTCTGTTTACCATCCTCATGAGAACCATTGACTTTAGGGAGTCCTTGAGAGTCAACACCCCCCGGTGGCTTCTCCTACGATGCACAAGCATAGAGTATAAGGAGCTGGTTGATACCAGCTGCTACAGTACTATGCATGATGATCAACTTAAAGGAGAATTCCATGCTAGAAGGCTTTCTTACCTTTATTTGTAGTTGTTACGTCCCCACCCGCTATTTCCCCTACCATAAGCCCTAAATGAATTGCATTGAATGGGAATTGAATGGGGGTATGGGGTGTTGTGCTAATTCGCTTATTTCCATCGCTCAAAATTATTATTTTTTTTGTATATATCCTCTCTTCATAATGTAAATAATATCCCAAGCGGCACACTTTACTACTTATTTTGATGCAAATAAGGAGTTTTTGCACAAAAAAACACCTGGACCTCTTTGGTGGGAACGTAACAACTACAAAGAAAGGTAGGAAAGGTAAGAAAGTCTTCTAGCATGGAATTCTCCTTTAACTGCCTGTAAATCTACCTTTTTCCACAGGTGCAGCTCCAGCTGTCTGTTCTCTGATGCTAACATCAGCAGGCTCCCAATCTGTCGATCTGGTGACAGTTCCTCTGAGGGACCTTAAACACAGGGAATAGGTAACTGTCATCGATAGTAGTTGGCATGTAGATAGGCGTGGCGATTCGCCTGACGCACGCACGCACGCACGCACGCACGCACGCACGCACGCACGCACGCACGCACGCACGCACGCACGCACGCACGCACGCACGCACGCACGCACGCACGCACGCACGCACGCACGCACGCACGTACAGTAGATAGTACAAATGTGCATCATTGTGTATGTCACCCCTTTGTTAGAGTCTGGTATTCTTATTTTGCTTCTGTCTTTCAGGGGGATATTCTCCCCAGCCTCCATTTGGTGTTGGGGGGGTATGTGGTGTTGGTGGTGGCTGATTTAAGGCAGTCCCACTCGGCCTGGGTTAGGTTGGTGTTGGGGGGTATGTGGTGTTGGTGGTGGTGGCTGATTTAAGGCAGTCCCACTCGGCCTGGGTTAGGTTGGTGTTGGGGGGTACAGTATGTGGTGTTGGTGGTGGTGGCTGATTTAAGGCAGTCCCACTCGGCCTGGGTTAGGTTAGTCTGGTGTTGGGGGGTATGTGGTGTTGGTGGTGGTGGCTGATTTAAGGCAGTCCCACTCGGCCTGGGTTAGTCTGGTGTTGGGGGGTATGTGGTGTTGGTGGTGGCTGATTTAAGGCAGTCCCACTCGGCCTGGGTTAGGTTAGTCTGGTGTTGGGGGGGTATGTGGTGTTGGTGGTGGTGGCTGATTAAAGGCAGTCCCACTCGGCCTGGGTTAGGTTAGTCTGGTGTTGGGGGGTATGTGGTGTTGGTGGTGGTGGCTGATTAAAGGCAGTCCCACTCGGCCTGGGTTAGGTTAGTCTGGTGTTGGGGGGTATGTGGTGTTGGTGGTGGTGGCTGATTAAAGGCAGTCCCACTCGGCCTGGGTTAGGTTAGTCTGGTGTTAGTAGGTAGGTTAGTCTGGTGTTGGGGGGTATGTGGTGTTGGTGGTGGTGGCTGATTAAAGGCAGTCCCACTCGGCCTGGGTTAGGTTAGTCTGGTGTTGGGGGGTATGTGGTGTTGGTGGTGGTGGCTGATTTAAGGCAGTCCCACTCGGCCTGGGTTAGGTTAGTCTAATCGATGCACACAGGATAAATCAGCCCCGGTGTGACAGTATGATTCCATCTCCACTGGCTTGTATCATCTTGCCCAATAAAAAAAAGAAGGAAAAAGAAAACACTGTCGTCTTCCCACACCTCCCCAGAGTAACCAACCACCGACACCACCTTTCGGAGACCAGATCCTGAGGCAGTAGGCCAGGCCAGCTGCAGGCGTTATGCTGCCTATGGTTCAGTACAGAAACACTAAAAGTCAAAGTAAATTAGATTAACCATTTATTGCAATACATTTCAGATTACAGTTAAACTTGGCGTTAAAGGCTCCGCTGTCGGAGATGTTCCCTGAATTTTGCCTAGGGAGCATGCTTGCAAACCAAAGGAAGGGAACGTTGAGCATAGGGATGTCTCGCATAGCCAGACAACTATTCCACAATCTCCGAATGCTAGATAGAGTCTGGAACTACACCTCCTGAATGCTAGATAGAGTCTGGAACTACACCTCCTGAAATCCGAGTAAGGAAGCTGCCATTTCCGTTCACGAAAATGTATTTTAAAATATATTTTAGAGCTTATTTTTTTATTTCCTTTTCTGCTAAGCAACAAGCTATACATTATGCTTAGAAGATTTCTATTTATATTAGGATAAGTTTGCACGACTGTAAAGACGAAACAGAAGGGGGGCGGAGTCTCCACTTCCACTTTATATTTTACTCATGACAGCTCTTCCGTTGCTCCTGACTGTATGATGGAAGCATTTGGAAATTGCGAGAGGCAACAGTCTGGTAACGCGAGACTAGATGCTTCATGAACCCTCAGGTGGGCACCACTGTCGACTTCAGCCGTTGCATGGTCCTCACTAATGTTCATGATAAAATGCCACAATTCTTTTTTTACTCTGTCCCTGTCTCATAGGAGTTCTGTGGGCAGTTCAGAAACCCGTCCACCATCATCCCCATCATCGATGGGGAATCTAAGCTAATAGAAACGGCAGGCTTTCTATTCCTGAAAAGTTGCAATGCAAAAATGGAAGCCATCATTCTCACGGTCTGACATAGAAACGACTGACATAGAAACATAGCTTTTTCAGAAAACTGTCAGGATGTAGAAGACATTTTTAGAATCTGATCTCAGGTCAAAATGGGTTAAAAAAAAATCACCACTGCTGGTCCCCCAGACTGCTGGTCCCCCAGACTGCTGGTTCCCCAGACTGCTGGTCCCCCAGACTGCTGGTCCCCCAGACTGCTGGTCCCCCAGACTGCTGGTCCCCCAGACTGCTGGTTCCCCAGACTGCTGGTCCCCCAGACTGCTGGGGCTGGTAGCCAGAATGCTGACTCTCATAGTCAGGCTCTGTTCCTGCACCTCGCCAGGGGCACCTCGGGGCACCTCGCTGCAGTCCCCTGCTGTGTCATCTGGCTGCACATCAGGTGTCAGTGTGGTGATTCGCCCGCCATGTGTTACACCAGTGGATTTCCTTGGGATCCTCCGACACAGGGACATGAGCAGATGGTACGAGCGAGTGTATTGTAGAATGGGCAAGACAGTACAAGCAAGAGCAGATGGAATCATGCAGTCAAGACAAAGGCACTCTCCTGAGTATGTGTGTGGGCCGTGGGGATGGCTGATTAAGGGTACGGTCACACATGATCACACATGATGGCAGGGGAGTGGCCAATGCATGCTGAGGCATCAAACGCGGCAAAGTTCAACCTGAGGGCACGCGACAGTACGTGATAAGATTTTGCCCTCGTAATCCTCGAAAACCTCGAAGCTCCACCCCAATTACCTCGCATAGACTGGAAGTGAATGAGACACGGCCGTTTCACTCACCATTGTGTGCCCGACCGCATACCCTTATCCTGACCTGGGCGCATCAGATGCACAACAGGTGTGTAGTCACAGCACACCCATTGAGCACAGCGGTCTGATATGAGAAATCTACGATTTTGCAATCAGCCGATTTGCAACACCTGTGGCAAATGTAATATTGACTGTACTATTATATTTAGCAGAAGCAATAAAATACATTTTAAATAAATTAAATAATGTTTTGTTAACTTATACTTAGTGTCAAACCCGATGTGCAGGTTGATGCCTTGCATGGTTTCCACTGCCATCGGTGTATGAATGTGTGTGTGAATGGGTGAATGTAATGCACAATCTATGTAAAGCGCCTTGGATAAAGGCGCTATATAAATGCATTATTTACCATTTACCAAAACTAAAATATCATATGTGGGGTTCCCGGGGGGGGGGGGGGGAGTTCCAGACCCACAGGAACGCACCCAGGGTGCCGGTCTGGTTCCGGCGAGCCGCCCCGCGTCCGAAACGGTAGAGAAATGACAGAGTTACCATGTGCCGGTCCCTCTACTGTACCCTCTACTGTACTGTACTGTACTCTACTGTCACTGTAGGCTACTGTACTGGCACACCCGAAATCATCATATATACAGTTAATATGTGTGTGTGTGTTTGTGTGTGTGTTAGGTTGCGCACAGGTGGTGAAAAACAACCATGCTGTTTTCGTGCTCATACCCAGCCAGCCAGGCAGGCAGGCACCCACCCAGCCACCCACACACATACCGTAACTCCGTAAGGGAGTCAAAAAGTAAAAAATCACACCCGTGTGAACTGAGTGGTGCAAGGTCTTATATAGCCTGATCAGCTGTGGTCTGACGTAATGTCAGTGACCATAGTAACCATGCTCATTTTTTTGGTACGAACACGGGTACACGGGTACAAAGCCAGTTGTTGGAGTGGTTTGCACCACTCAAAAATAAGAGTATGGTGTGCGTGCGTGCGTGCGTGCACGGTGTGCGTGGTGTGCGTGCGCGTGTGTGCTCAAACCTTGCTTGTCTTTCAGAATGAAGAGATCCTTGTCCTCGGTCATTCCCAGCATCCTGACACACGACTCTTTAACCTTCCCTACCGTCGTGTCCTTTGGGGTTCTGAGGTGGACGATCCGCTCCGAGGCTGCAACACAACAGGGCACTATTAGCAGAAGTAAGAAGCACAAGCAGCCTGTAGCCTCAACAGCGTGTTTGTCTGATGCAAAATGTACATATATAGGTGTCATATAACAGTATACAGTACATCTGAATATGTGGTATGATCTGGATGGGTTGGAAGCCCCAATGTCTTGGCAACTTTCAAATCGACAGTACATGCTCATAGCGCGTCGTATTGCAACACGTTGTGGGCTTGTAGAACGCACAACGAATAATATGACTGAGATGGAGGATGACTGAGTTAGGCCTGACTCACACCTTCGCAACAGATTGATGTATAGCTGTTGCATGAGACTTATTGACTGATGCAAGCTCACAATGCATTTCCAATGGGAGTCACATGGTTTGACACAACATTTGTGTTGTATGAGGGGGTGGGGGGCAGTCGAAACACAGCCGAAAGCCGTACAACACATGGTGTCAAACCATGTGACTTCCATTGGAAATGCATTGGGGCAAGATGTAAACAAACCCTTTCATACATCTAGCATGCATCAATGTTGTATGCTAGATGCAAAGGTGTGAGTCAGGCCTTAAGCAGTCACACCTGGCCTGAGTCAAACTAGAACTGGACTCAGAGCTGGGTGTGGCTGCGCACCTGTTGTGCCTTGATCAAGTCCATGCACAACAGGTGCGCAGCCACACCCAGCTCTGAGTCCAGTTCTAGTTTTACTCAGGCCAGGTGTGACTGCTTAACTCAGTCATCCTCCATCTCACAATGACAAATATCAAATACTGTCTATAGGTTCTCAAGGCTGACCCTGCACAGTATAGGTTGACACTGAATAATAAGGCCAATGCAATGACTTGAATGTCAGAGAATCTTTATATCTTTGCCAAATATACCATGGCAAGGATAAGACATTGCTGGTGCTGGCTTTTAAACGCCAGTCAGTATTCAAACTCCAGCCTTGAAATGAGCATAAGCCATTTAACCATTTTGGGCGGGAACCCCTTTTGGTGGAGGATAAGCTATTATTATTTAGCTATTGAAAAATAGCAGATCTACAAGCTCATAGCGCGCCACCGAGTGGCGCGCTACAAGCTTGTAGGTCTGCTATTTTTGAAAAATCGAAGAACGACTGACATAGAAACATAGCTTTTTCAGTCATTTTCAAACAGACATTTTTAGAATCTGATCTCAGGTCAAAATGGGGGAAAGCATCTGTGTCTTTTTAGATTTTAGGGTTGGCTAGTTTGTGCTGCGAGCTGTACATCTGCTATTTTTGAAAAATCTTTTAAAAAAACCCCACAAATCTTCTCTTCTGGGGATCCCTGGCACAAAACATTTTCATATGGGACCAAATATATATCAATGTGGAATAGAGGAAGGGAGCACTGCCGTGGTCCTTTGTTTGTTGAACTGAATACAGGTGCTCGTTGGTGAGGTTAAATCATGTTGAACTGAATACAGGTGCTCGTTGGCGAGGTTAAATCATGTTGAACTGAATACAGGTGCTCGTTGGTGAGGTTAAATCATGTTGAACTGAATACAGGTGCTCGTTGGCGAGGTTAAATCATGTTGAACTGAATACAGGTGCTCGTTGGCGAGGTTAAATCATGTTGAACTGAATACAGGTGCTCGTTGGCGAGGTTAAATCATGTTGAACTGAATACAGGTGCTCGTTGGCGAGGTTAAATCATGTTGAACTGAATACAGGTGCTCGTTGGCGAGGTTAAATCATGTTGAACTGAATACAGGTGCTCGTTGGCGAGGTTAAATCATGTTGAACTGAATACAGGTGCTCGTTGGTGAGGTTAAATCATGTTGAACTGAATACAGGTGCTCGTTGGCGAGGTTAAATCATGTTGAACTGAATACAGGTGCTCGTTGGCGAGGTTAAATCATGTTGAACTGAATACAGGTGCTCGTTGGCGAGGTTAAATCATGTTGAACTGAATACAGGTGCTCGTTGGTGAGGTTAAATCATAACATAAAAGAAGAGGATCCAAGGCACTCTGTTCCAGTGAGGTGAACAAAAGCCTTTTTCAGGGTCTCATGGGACCCTGACGAAAGCTGAGTGCCGAAACGCGTTGGTCCTTCTTTTCGTAATGTTCTTTGCCAAATAAAAAAGGCTTTTTTTCACCTCACTGGAACAGAGTGCCTTGGATCCTCTTCTTTATTGTTATATATCAATGTGTGTTGGGTGTCTTTTGGCCGTTCCAACAGAAAGCATTTTGAATTGCATCTCCAGAGACTAGACGAGAGAAGCCCAGGGCAGTGCTTCATCTCCAGAGACTAGACTAGAGAAGCCCAGGGCAGTGCTTCATCTCCAGAGACTAGACTAGAGAAGCCCAGGGCAGTGCTTCATCTCCAGAGACTAGACTAGAGAAGCCCAGGGCAGTGCTTCATCTCCAGAGACTAGACTAGAGAAGCCCAGGGCAGTGCTTCATCTCCAGAGACTAGACTCGAGAAGCCCAGGGCAGTGCTTCATCTCCAGAGACTAGACTAGAGAAGCCCAGGGCAGTGCTTCATCTCCAGAGACTAGACTAGAGAAGCCCAGGGCAGTGCTTCATCTCCAGAGACTAGACTAGAGAAGCCCAGGGCAGTGCTTCATCTCCAGAGACTAGACTAGAGAAGCCCAGGGCAGTGCTTCATCTCCAGAGACTAGACTAGAGAAGCCCAGGGCAGTGCTTCATCTCCAGAGACTAGACTAGAGAAGCCCAGGGCAGTGCTTCATCTCCAGAGACTAGACTAGAGAAGCCCAGGGCAGTGCTTCATCTCCAGAGACTAGACTAGAGAAGCCCAGGGCAGTGCTTCATCTCCAGAGACTAGACTAGAGAAGCCCAGGGCAGTGCTTCATCTCCAGAGACTAGACTAGAGAAGCCCAGGGCAGTGCTTCATCTCCAGAGACTAGACTAGAGAAGCCCAGGGCAGTGCTTCATCTCCAGAGACTAGACTAGAGAAGCCCAGGGCAGTGCTTCATCTCCAGAGACTAGACTAGAGAAGCCCAGGGCAGTGCTTCATCTCCAGAGACTAGACTAGAGAAGCCCATGGCAGTGCTTCATCTCCAGAGACTAGACTAGAGAAGCCCAGGGCAGTGCTTCATCTCCAGAGACTAGACTAGAGAAGCCCAGGGCAGTGCTTCATCTCCAGAGACTAGACTAGAGAAGCCCAGGGCAGTGCTTCATCTCCAGAGACTAGACTAGAGAAGCCCAGGGCAGTGCTTCATCTCCAGAGACTAGACTAGAGAAGCCCAGGGCAGTGCTTCATCTCCAGAGACTAGACTAGAGAAGCCCAGGGCAGTGCTTCGGCAGAAAGAGCACTAGAGAGTTCTGCTGAACATGAAACGCAGCGCTGGGAACAGGAGCTCTCCATAGTGCATCTTTTCCATGGAGATGCATGGCAGAAAAGCACTAGCAGCTTTACATTTTGACCTGAGATCAGATTCTAAAAATGTCTTCTACATTCTGACAGTTTTCTGAAAAAGCTATGTTTCTATGTCAGTGGTTCTTCGATTTGTCAAAATGGGTTAAAAATGAAACAAGAGGTCTGGGCCGTGGCTCAGCGATCCAGGCACCTTGGCTGGCAATCCAGTCTTGGCTGGTAATCCAGTCTGGCAGTGTGCCGCCCGCGGGTTCGACTCACGATCCCGACGGCCTTTACTGCATGTCACCCCCCCCCCCCCCCCTGGAAAAACCACCTTTATGTTAAAGCCTTTTCCTAACGTAATTCTTATGCCTGCTATTGCATGGATTGATCTTTTGTTGTTCTCTTTTGATGTAAAGCACTTTGTGACTTTGTCTAGAAATGTGCTATATAAATAAATTCATTATCATTATCTCTCTCCCCATTTCCTGTCAGCCTACTGTGATTCTATCCCTCTACAAAAAAATCACACCCGTGTGAAGTAAGTGGTGGGGTCCCCGGGGGGGGGGGGGGGGGGGGGGGGGGGGGGGGTGGCACCCAGGGTGCCGGCCCAATTCTCCGAAACGGTTGAGAAATGACAGAGTTAACGTGTGGGGGTCCCTCTACTGTACCCTCCACTGTACTGTACTGTACTGTACTGGCACACCCGAAATCACCATATATACAGTTAATATGTGCGTGTGTTTGTGTTAGGTTGCGCACAGGTGCTGAAAAACATCCACGCTGTTTTCGTGCTCAGACGCACCCAGCCAGCCAGCCACCCACCCAGCCAGCCAGCCACCCACCCAGCCAGCCAGCCACCCACCCAGCCAGCAAGCCAGCCACCCACCCACCCACCCACACACATAGTCACTTAAGGAAGTGGTTGCACCACTTAAAAATAAAATAAAGGCAAAAGCCACAAAAAATGAAACAAGAAAAAATATATTTGGTCAGGACACCTGCACCCCAAGGTCTTAAGTTGCACCCTAATCAGATACACATACAGTACCATTAATGGTAATCTCTATCAGCTGAGGGTTCTTCTGTGTCATGAAGCTCTGGCTCTTGTTCCTGCAACGAAAGGGACAACATATTGAACTGTGGCTCGTTGTGTTTATCTTTACTTCCTAATATGGTCTTAGTCATAACTTGTGCTCATGGGAGAACTGCACCTAAGCTTCAGGGAAGAGCGATTCATGTTGAGGCAGCTCACATGGGGAGAGGACCTCGACTTGCTCATCGACACCAAAGCCGCGGTGAATCGCTCCACACTGTTGGGTCCTATGGTTTCTATGGAGAAAATAATGACGAGACAGAATCAAGAGTTGACTCATTGTGATGCTTCACTGACTGGCACATGTGCGTCTAGTCTGTCTGGTTGATATTATAATGATGTAAGCGTATATTACCGAGAAGAGTGTCCACTCTCTGAGAGATGGTGCTGGGAGGGTGGAGCTCCTTGTAGATGGCTGACAGAAGAAGCTCCTTATCCTCCACTGTGGAAACACGGAGCAGGTCCAGAGTCTTTGCGTCCACCGAGGCTATGTTGGCTCCACGCAGACCTGCTTCTGAAAGAGGTATAGGTTGTTATAGGTAGAGGTATAGGTATGTTGGCTCCACGCAGACCTGCCTCTGAAAGAGGTATAGGTTGACTGATTACAGTACAGCACAAGGACCTGTTCGTTTTAACACTTATGATGCTAAGAACGTGTATACACGTGTATACCCTCAACAAAAAACGCGGGGTGCCTCGGACGTGTATGCACGTCTTTAGGTCCTTTTAAATTATATAAAATGGGATTGCTGTAATCGCTGTTTTTGACAGCTTCCGTTGCTAGGCAACGCCTTGTTCAGCACTCCCTGGACGTGTTTTGTGCATCATGCACGCAGCCGTTCACTTCCTGGTTTACGGCAAGGATAGTCTAAGAAGGATGAGACGCGAAGACCGTACGGGCGACGCCATGTTGCTTTGGAAGGAAAGAAACATGCGCAATGGGCTATATGCAGCCAACACTTCCGCGTTCAGCTTCCTTGGTCTCAACTGCGCATGTTTCTTTCCTTCCAAAGCAACATGGCGTCGCCCGTACGGTCTTCGCGTCTCATCCTTCTTAGACTATCCTTGGTTTACGGCAAGGACTGTCTAAAGAGGATGAGACGCGAAGACCTTACGGGCGACGCCATGTTGCTTATAGTGCTCCATGGAAGGAAAGAAACATGCGCAGTTGAGACCAAGGAAGCTGAACGCGGAAGTGTTGGCTGCATATAGCCCATTGCGCATGTTTCTTTCCTTCCAAAGCAACATGGCGTCGCCCGTACGGTCTTCGCGTCTCATCCTTCTTAGACTATCCTTGGTTTACGGGCCGACAAAACTAGCTATTATCTCTGAATCGTCACTCTCCATGTTTTTTTTTTCTGACTTAACCATGAAGCACCTCGTTTGGAATATTAACGCTTCTAAAGAGACATCAGACTTAACAGCGCTTAATTAGTAATGGAACATTATACCTCAAGGTTTTACGGATCTGCGACATGCTAGCGTCATGTCCAGGGGGGTGTACTTGTACATCAAGCTGCCTCATGCTACAGAAACAGGAGATAGGCTTCTGCCCTATGGGCATACCTGTACATATCATTTTGGAGGTCTTTGACATGAAAGAGTTTGAGCACCACTGATTCAGCAACATAGGTTTTCAGAGAACTAAACCAACTGGATTCAACCCAATTCACCCCCGCCTTTGACCCCCCCCCCCTGCCCCCCCACCACATGAACCACACCCACTGCATGTAACAGCATCAATGTAAGCTCCTGGATGCAAACCCAGGTCTCCTGCCTGGGAAAACATCCACCGCTCAGGCAAAGGGGAATCCCCCCGATATTAGGTTTCTGAGCTTCAAGCTACACAATCATTTATTATCCAGAAACATAACGAAGCCCCGAGACACTTAATGAAGGCGGTCATATCATCTACCATAACAATTTCCATTCAAAGGTGTAGCCAAGTCTTCACATCCTTAACTAGTTACAGCTCTTCCTTGTTTGCAAATGCTCATGAAGGAAGTTCAGAAATAGTTATTTTTGGTGTTTGTTTGGTAAGATGATATTCTGCTGAGTTGGCCCCACGTATAGGAATAGGGAATTAACGAAAACAATAGCACACTAATCCTATTAGTCAAGTATTTGTTCATGTGTTTATTTTGTTCCTTCCACGGTACTTTGTAACTTTGTTTTTCAGCGTGGTTATTACAACATACCATACCTCGTTCTGTAAACTGTATAATGATGTACATCAAAAGGTGTTTTGGTTTGATTTGATTTCGGTAAATCACATTGTCAGTGTGTACTGGAAACAGCATTGAATTGATTGCACAACCAAGGAGGGGAGCCAGAGCCAGGCAGCAGAAATGTGTGTTACCTCTGATGAAAGGGAGGCATTTCTGCAGACCAATGTTGACGAACCATTGGCAGACCTCGTCCGTGTTCAGATCTCCGAGAGGTTTGACCACTGGCTGCTCCTTCCCCTTCAGAGACATAAAGGATACAGAACACGCTGCGTTTCACAAACGCGTGTTTACTTGGAAGACAAAAGTGGTTTCTGCAGGATGAATGAGCATCTCTTGTGGCATGATCCATGGGTCAGCGGTTCGAATCCCGGCTCCTCCTGTCTACATGTCGAAGTGTCCTTGGGCAAGACACTGAACCCCAAATTGCTCCCGATGTGCTGGTTGGTACCTTGCATGGCTTCTGCCGCAATCGGTGTATGAATGTGTGTGTGAATGGGTGAATGTAATGCACAATCTATGTAAAGCGCCTTGGATAAAGGCGCTATATAAATGCACCATTTACCATTTATGTTGTCACTTGTGACAAAAGGAAGATATCCGTTTATGCGAAACACTGTCAATTAAAACAAATACACATCACACACACACCACAACCACAACAGACACAACAGTGCAAATCATTTTTTAGAGACAGTGTCCGGGTTTCTTTTATCTGAACTCCCTCCGAACTCGCTCTCTATACTACTCCATTATATCACCCTGTGTGTCTTTCATAGGAATGTGCATGTTATGGTACTAAACGCACAACATCTACCACAAATGATGCCACGTCTGGGAGCCACCATTTTGATTTGCTGGTATGGAAAGAAACAGCAAATAAAAGAAGAAAACAAAAAGAAGAAAACAAAAAGATAAGCCTGATGGACAAAATGGATTATTAAACACAGTTAATAACAGTGGTTCCCAAAGTGGGGTCCGGGGACCCCCAGGGGTACCTGAGGGAGTTCCAGGGGGTCCGGGGACCCCCAGGGGTACCTGAGGGAGCCCCCAGGGGTACCTGAGGGAGTTCCAGGTCCGGGGACCCCCAGGGGTACCTGAGGGAGTTCCAGGGGGTCCGGGGACCCCCAGGGGTACCTGAGGGAGTTCCAGGTCCGGGGACCCCCAGGGGTACCTGAGGGAGTTCCAGGGGGTCCCCAGCTAAATGATAGTTTGGATCAAATGGACCCTTATGGGTCTGAAACTCTGAGAGTGTACAAACGGAACCAAATGGACCCGTTAGGGTCCATTTGGTTCCGTTTGTACACTCTCAGAGTTAAAATAACATTGATTTTACAATATAAATTGGGGGTCCCAGAGATAGAAATGGCATTAAATGGAGGTCCGTAGACTAATGCATGTCAAACTGGGGGTCCTTGAAATTAAAATGGGTTGAGAATCACTGCTAGAGCCGTAAAAGTCTTCTCTTATGGGGGTCCTTCGCATATATTTTCAAATGGGGGGTCCGCAGGCTAATTAATTAGTGTCAATTTAGGGGTCCTTGACATGAAAAAGTTTGGGAACCAGTGGTTAATAACATGTAAAATGTATCCAATTTAGGCCAGATACCAGCACAAAGCCACACAGTACAGGACAACAACAACAATGGGCATTGTGTTCTCAACCTAAACACGGTTTTCTGTGAGGTAGAGATTTACCGTTTAATTGAACTCCGATGAACAAAACTGTGGCATTCCCTGCATGCATGTTGCCAGTACAGGCCACACGGAGTTTGGAATATATTAGTATTAGCCCGAGTTCATGCGAGTGGTCTGCCTTGTCTCAGTGGTTTTACTCTTGTGTTGTTAGGCAGAGAGACATTTTGAAAATAACCACTATTACATTGTAATTGACCGAAATCTAATTAGCAATCCATAGTATTTATCTAATTTGGGGGATACTAGGCAGGGTTTTTACTCCAAGAACATGTTGTACAAATTATTTATACTTAATTCATGGGGTGCCTGAGGGAGAGAATATAGGAGATAATGCATGGAAACATGAATCATCAAGTGTAGGACTTGAGCAATTTGCTTTTGAGAAGAAAAAAAAAGAGAGAAAAAGGGGGTATTTTCTTTCTGTTTTGTGTTTTAACTAACACATGGATTGCTAAGGATACCAGCAGTCTAGCTTGGCAAATCCTGGACAGGGAGACTAAAATCCTGCAGAATATTTGCAGAGTCATTGCTTTGACAGATCAAGGGGAGTTGGGAAATATAAACATATTCTGTAATTGCAGCAGCTTTGGGCTGCGTGTTGATGCCACCCTGAAGGGGCTGCTTGGATGGGTTGAGTTACAGTACCTTTTCACCGAAGTTTCCATTCTGATCCTTAGACTGAGGAGGAGGCATATACGACGCTGGATGCATGCGGCAGCGGGGAAGTGAGAATTGTGAGATGTATTTTGAATGCATTGAGGTATACAGCTATGGAATAACAACATGTATCCTGGGTACGAGACACAGCAGACGTACAGTAGGCCTATTAGAAATCACATAAGGAATACACTGTATTCCTGGAATACTTTGTCACACTGTGTACCGTACAAAACAATATGCGGGAACCCCTTTTGGTGTTAGCATTATGTTATGCTTTAGCTATTGAAAAATAGCAGATCTACAAGCTCATAGCGCGCCACCGAGTGGCGCGCTACGAGCTTGTAGGTCTGCTATTTTTGAAAAATCGAAGAACGACTGACATAGAAACATAGCTTTTTCAGAAAACTGTCAGGATGTAGAAGACATTTTTAGAATCTGATCTCAGGTCAAAATGGGTTAAAGGACCACTTCACCACTTTTCAACCCATCTTTATAATGTCCTATCCTCACTAATGTTCATGATAAAATACCACTATTTTTTTCTACTCAGTCTGTGTCTCATAGGAGGGCTGTGGGCAGTTCAGAGACCTGTCCACCAGTGACATCATCGTTAGGCAGATCTTTTTTTTCTTTTTTAAACAAGATTTATTTTACAAAATATTTAGATTTTTATTATCGTGATTCGTGAGAACGATGGCTTCCATTATCGAATTGCAACTTTTCAGGAATAGAAAGCCTGCAGTTTCTATTAGCTTGAAGTTCTCCATCGATGATGTCCCTGGTGGACGGGTTTCTGAACTGCCCACAGCCATCCTGTGAGACACAGACAGAGTAGAAAAAAGAATTGTGGCATTTTATCATGAACACTAGTGAGGACCAATTAAAAAATAAAACTTGAAAAGTGGTGAAGTGGTCCTTTAACACATCATTTTTTCCCCCGGATGAAACACGGCTGTATCAGATAGAGTACAAATTCAGTGGTGGAAAGTAACTAAGTACATTTACTTAAGTACTGTACAATTTTGAGGTATTTGTACTTTACTTGAGTAATTCCAATTTCCAATACTTTTACTTCTACTCGACAAATATTGTACTTTTACTCCACTACATTTATTTGCAAACTTTAGTTACTATAGTTACTTTGCAGATTTTGATACATAACCACTTCAGCCATAAATACACTTTTGGTGTTAGCATTATGTTATGCTTTAGCTATTGAAAAATAGCAGAACTACAAGCTCATAGCGCACCACTCGATGGCTTGTAGATCTGCTATTTTTGAAAAATCGAAGAACGACTGACATAGAAACATAGCTTTTTCAGAAAACTGTCAGGATGTAGAAGACATTTTTAGAATCTGATCTCAGGTCAAAATGTAAAAGTAAAACATGCAAGTAGTTTTTTTCCACCACTGGCCATTAGGCCTCACCAACGGTTATGCGGCGTTGTCGTGGCGATCCCTCGTCGGCCTTTCTGTTCTGGTGCGTAGACACCTGGGGCGTGGCGTGAAGGGCACGGCTCCTGGTCACCGTGTCCCCCACACTGCAGGACCGCGTGGCAGGTCTCTGAAATGTACAATCAATGATCATAGCATGGTCTATCCCAGGGGTATTCACCTACATTAGGCCAGGGGCCACAACTGTAGAAGCTGTGGGGGTGCATACTTAGTTTAGACTAGTCATTGGTTAGACATGGATTAAGGTTAGGTTGGGTGCAGTACTTCGTTTTGTGCCCCGTGGGAGGTTAGGTTTAGGGTGAGGGTTTGAGATAGGTTGTAGTTGTAGGACTAATGACTGGTCTAACCAATGACTAGTCTAAACCAAAAACTGTCTAAACTAAGTACTGCACCCGAAGATGTGTGGGTTCTCAAAATGCATTTTGTGCTCAAACACAAAGATTTATGTATATATAAATACATTAGTGCACACTGCACAGTAATGAACAGGATAATATATCATGTCTATACAGGTATATATATATATATGCTATCTTAGAATAGATGTAGACCTATTTGACAGTGGCAACATAATTGCCTAGAAATTAACAAGTGTCAACGGACACCAGCTGGAAACGCACGCACGCACACACGCGCATTTGATCATTTTGAACAAATGTTTTTGTGACCAACTTTTTTTTATTTTTTTTAAGAACCCCGGGTTAGCACAGACATTACAAGAGAGGGAAACAACAACATATGCATACGTATAACATAATACATGTTTATTTTTCTAACAAAACAAATAAGATGGAAACCAAAACAAAACGTGTCAATGATGTTGGAACAGACAAACATGGATGGATCAGACTTTGTTTACAGTAGTATTCAACCTAACGGAGTCCTGATTTAATCTTCTGTGCCGCTGTAAGTAGGGCTTGGATGGAATCTGTCCTTGCTCCCTGTGCTCGAGCACCGGAAGCGTCCAAACTCAAGACGTCATAGAAGGATAACTTCCAACGGTGGATACTGAGGTTATGGGGCGGTTTCCATCTCATTACCAGCATCTTTTTTTATCAAATGTTTGTATATAATATAATATGTGAAAAAGCTGTGTAATGCCTGAAGAAGCTCCTTAGGGACCGAAACGTTGCCCTCATAATACCCAGTTGTCCTCTTGTACCGAGTAGATATACAGTGTGCAGGCGTGTTTTTGAGTGGTGCAACCACTCAAAGGAACAGCAATGTCTGTGTTAACCTATGTATGTGACTATGTTACTATGAGTACCAGTAGGGGCAAAAGTGGCGCTGTTGTGCCAGAAACAGAGAGAGAGAGATAGTGTTGCACTGTTGCCTGCTAATGAGAGAGAGAAAGGGGGGGGGGGGGGGGGGGGAGAGGGGAGTTGCACCACTCAGTTCACACGGGTGTGATTTTCTATTTTATTATTGATGTGCACTTGCCTACGATACGCACCTGTTCCTAAGCCTCTACTCTAAGTGTGCGGAAGTTTTTCTCTACAATTGTATTAAAAACTTTTTTTTATTAAAAAGTCCTTAAATTGTCACTTTACTCACTGTCATCTGCAGACCTGATCCTCAAATGATGTGGGGACCGGCGGTTGGGGACCCCTCTGGTGGGTCTCGACCCACAGGTGGAGAACCACTGAGCTAGAGCAGCGTAAATGGCCCTCCCCGCACGGCTTCCCTCCCGTGAGCGAACACGGCCAACTGTGTTCCTATCGATGTGGGGGCAAACCGACACGTACTTTGCACCTGCGCCACCCGAGTGCCATATTTCTTTTGTGTAGCGGGCTCATACTGTCTACGTGATATTCTTACCTGATTGTATGAGGCTGCTGTTGAGAGTGCCAAGAAGCTCCAGTGCTAGCCAGATGTTTGTTAGTGTCGGAGTACCTACCTGCTCTGCTGTACTACGTAACCTTATGTACAGATTCATGTGTAGGGCATCTGAGTCAATAAACGACATCATTGCTGTAATAACGGACCCTACTCAGGTTTTCATCGAGACTGTGGAACCACTGGTGCACATGTCTGTATGTCAGAAACTGAACAGTGTGGGATATGTGCATATATGTACCTTTTTATTTATTTTTATTTTTGTATTTACTGTTATATTGTATTGTTTGTGATATGGATCCTACTGGGTCTGAAATAAAGATTGATTGATTGATTGATTACCTGTAGGCGAGTGGATGCATCCATCTCGGTGGTGTGAGGGAGCAGATAAAGTTGAGCTCTCAGTAACTCGGCATAGGTAACATCCTTGTTATTCAGTTCATCTATATAAGACAGAGAAATAAACAAACAGGGTTACAACAAACTCTACTCGGGGGACGTCATCTGACAAATGTATAGTTTGCTGTATTACTGTGGCGCTCGTGAGCGACGTGGACATGCATGTACAAGTATTCAACCCATTTAGGCCTGACGTCGAAATTGTCTTCTAAATCATGAAAGTTTTCTGAGAAACCTCATGTTTCTGTATCAGCGGTTCTCAATATTTCATGTCAAGGACCCTAAAATTATATGTAATTTGCCGCCGACCCCCCATCTGAAAATATGTTGTTCCAGGAACCCCTCAGAAGCAAAGATTTGAGTTAAAAACGTTCGTTCGGAAAGAATATATATTCAAAGATTTGCGCCACATTTTCACGATTTAAAAAAAATAGCAGACCTACAAGCTCTATGAGCTTGTAGATCTGCTATTTTTCAATAGCTAAAGTATAACATAAAACACCAAAACCCAGAATGGGTTAAGGGCTTAAGGCTTTGCGGAGTCCATTTATGGTAAATAAACTTCATGGCCTTTCCGTCTATTCTCAGGGTCCTAGAATTCGGGGTTCTCAGCGTCCATTTGGAGCACAACGAACTCAGAGTCTATTTTCAGTGCATTAGCTCTGTGCTGATACTGGACGCAGCCAGCCGGGGTTGCTATGGCAACCCGTCAGACACACTAAAGTCTGTCTGGGCTGATCACATAGTTTTGTGACAACCCTCGTTCTTTCCCACAGAAAGCCCGTGTTCTTGCATTTTCCCCCCAAACCAAACGTCACTTGATCAGCGAGCAAATATCTCTCTCCTCCTATCATAACAAGCAAGACAAATGAGACTGAGAGAATATGGCATGATCCGAGCTATAAGGGACTGGCCTTCTCAAGCAGTTACAACACTGTGACATGATTATGACCGATGTTGATAGCTAAGCTATAACTTAAGGCATTGGGTATTTCCCCCCTCATACCTGCACTGATTATAGCATCAAGTCCCTCTTTATTGACACAGTTCACAAACCAGTCTTTTCAAATATAGTTTAGCCAACAACAGCAACAGCAAAAAAAAAACACTCTAATTTCTTAAACACATGTTTTTCATTTCAGGGCCCTGTTTTGTGAAAGGCTTGTTTGATGTGAAGGGGACTTTGGAGGGAGGCAGAATCAGATAAGACAGTGTAATTGGTTTATGTGTGTCAGCGGTGGAATCTTGTCTGGGCCCTGGAGAGACAGTAGAACACAGATTACAGGGGGGTGGGGGGGGGGGGGGGGGGGTG
Organism: Electrona antarctica; assembly: GCF_951216825.1. Lineage (NCBI taxonomy): Eukaryota > Metazoa > Chordata > Actinopteri > Myctophiformes > Myctophidae > Electrona > Electrona antarctica. The sequence goes on along the minus strand of NC_136791.1, from coordinate 4,485,810 downwards.
AGGGGGGTCACGGGCAGAGTGAAATGGCACACTCTCCATCACCTGGCCTGGCCTGCTGTGAGTCATGACTCTTTACGCCATCATAAAGTCTGGCCCCTACAGCTCTGCCAACGGCAGCACACCCGGGCCACGCAGAACACCGAGAATTAAACCTTTTTTTTTTGCTTTTTTGCTTTTTTTTACTAGGAAAGCCAAATGAGAAAAGCGAGGGGCCTCGGCGGCCAAACACGTGTAGGCTTATAATGGCACCCTCCTCCAGCTGACCTCAGGCCCTTAAAATAACAGAGAGTGTCTTTGAAATATACGGAGAAAATCATTTCCATCCTCCTCCTCCGTCCTTCGCTTCTATGACCGCCTTTCACCGAGCGTGGGAGAAGGGACACACGAGATGTGAAGTTGTCTGGGGATCCTAATGGAGGGTAGCAGGACACACACACAGCCATGTCGAAGCGATGTCAGAGACCTCAGGCGGCCCGTGTCTTCCAAGAAAAGGGTAATGCAAACAGAAGAGGAGGACAGGAACGTCTGGCCATGGCTTAGGGTCGGGACATGGCCCTGTGTTGTTGTCTCAGTTGGAAATCATCGGTCATGGAGAGATGGACATCGTTCTGTCGAAGCATACAGTACTATAGCGTCTAATTCGTCATGTAATGGCGTCTCGGTGCATGTGCTCGCTTTCAACCGATTTAGATATTTTCGGTGAAAATGCGTAAACATGTAAACATTGACACAAACACACCTGCCAAGCGCACGCACGCACGCACGCACGCACGCACGCACGCACGCACGCACGCACGCACGCACGCACGCACGCACGCACGCACGCACGCACGCACGCACGCACGCACGCAGGTGTTAATGCAAAAGCAGAGGAGTTTCAAACTTTTCAGCACATTTATGTAAACGGATCGGCCAAGCAACGATGCTTATCGTTTGGAGCGTTATTGTCCTACTCCGGTTTGAAGATTGAAAGGAGAGTAAGCAGTAGTCTCTATGGGCAGCGAGCACAGCTCTCTGAGAGAACACAGCGTGCTGAGTCACAGGAACCCAACACCTGGGAACCGCCTGCATGGGCCACGCACAGGGAATACGCACACAATGGCTAAAAAGACATTCCAACAAAGGGAAACTTTTTCGCAATTCCCGAAGGAGGCGTTAGAGGTACTGTAGCCATGTCACATAATCACTGCAATTTCCTCTGAATAGGGGGAACCGAGATCAAAACAAAGAGGCAACACATGAGCTCAACAGCTGGAAGGAGGGGGGATCATCATCTGTTGCCATTTACCTCTCACCTACAGGTTGAAGTGGGAACTGCGCGGCAGACGCCCAAATACAAATAATCCTTAACGTCTGCAAATACAACTCAAGGATCATACTGTCTGTCAATACATCTCGTTGGCCGTTCTACAGACATGTTGTGCGTTTAACACACTAAACCTGAATAATTGAATTATGTTGGTGAACAAGTTAGTTATCTTTTCTATAGGGACTATTTTCAAATCAATATTATGCTTTAAAATACATTAAAACATCACGATAACATAACATTGACCAAAAGAAAAATGACGGTGCAATTATATTTAGTGTGTTGCATTACCTATATCTCAAGCACTACCAATTCCAAATTGTGTGTGCTTTGCAAAATGGTGGGCAGTATTTGTCCAGTCAGTGTGCCATGAATCTTAGTCAGGCGAAACATGCCAGATTAGCCCATAGCCATGGTCCTTTAAGTCCAACTTACCCAGGTTGTGCTCAGTAAACGACAACAGATGGATGCCAGTGTTGAAGCTCCCTATGATAGAAAAAGAAGGCAAGATCATTACTTGGTGCAAACGCATCTTTACGTCATGCATGGAAGGACAGAGCTGTGAAGCACATGGGTTGCTGAAGGGGCCTACAGTTGGACTCACTCTTCTTCCATGGGTACTCGGGGAGAGGGGCAACTTGGTAGGCACTACGTAAGAATGTGGGTTTCTCAATTTCCTTCATGTTGCCTGGAATGACTTCTGCTATGGGTTTAAGCTCTGGTTCAATGTTACTGTCGTCCTGGTTCTCAGCTTGTGCACACTGGTTCTCAGCTTGTGCACACTCCCCTGTTGAATGTTCCGGCCCCATGCTTTCCATCCCCTCCTCATAGCTCTCCTGGTCACCAGTAGTGAAGCTACCATCGCTACCAGAGGTATGCGTCATGCTCTCCTCCTCGGAGTTGAGGTCAAAGAACTGATCATCGTCAATGACGTCGGAAGGAGTGGGCGGGATCAGGTTGATGACGGGCGGCAGCATCAGGAGGCTCCCAGAAGCAGCCGTGCTGTCGGTGCCACTCTCAAACCAACTCGGGTCTTCGTCTTCATCTTCCTGCTCCTCGTCCTTTAAACCATTGGCGAATGGAATGGCGCCGCTCTCGGCCCTGGGCTGCAGAGGCAGTGAGGATAGAGGTTTGAGCCTCTTCTTCCTCAGAACCCGGCTGTAGCAGGCCGACACGGAGCTGACTGAGCGGGCCATGCCGACGGTTCTGTCGGCTGGGGAGTCCTCCCCAGAGAGGCTGAAGCTGGGGTTGACCAGGCCCAGGTCCTCCACTGTGATCTGGATGGTCTCCTTGTCTCCTCCTCTTGACACCCCATCATGCAGGCAAGGCCACTGGGCGCCCCCATCACTCTCCTGCCTCAGTGGAGAACCCCTCTCCTCCTTTGCTCTCAGACACGAGCAGCAGAACAGCCTGCATGAGAGCGCCCGTGGGCTTTTCTTGCGTGGGCGCCGACCGGCCCTAAGCCTCTCTGAATCTGCCATTGTGTCGGCTTTGTCGGCGGTGACAGCCTAACTTTGCGCTGGCTGGATTGGTAAACACGTCATTCTTCAGGTTCCTCAGATAAACCTCTACAGTCTGAGGCGAGGATAAACAGCCACCCACACCTCTGCTGCAACATGCTGCCCTTTGATAGGACCCAAAGCCTCTGCACGCAACCCAAAACGTTCATCTGGAACATGTGTTGCTTAGCAGTGAGAGAGAGAGGGGGGATAAATAGGACCAATTCGTGTTTTTCTGGGTCAGGTGAACACCTGAAATGAATACTGAATTCAATTAGCATGCTTTCATATGGTAAGCAGCTCTATTGTTTAGACACAGGTCTGCTTTCAAAGAGCCTGAAGATGACATCAATATTCTGCCCACATAGCATCTTAGGAGAAAAACATATGGACGGTACTGTAGATAGCAGGAAAAAAGGAAGGAAGTGATTAAAATCTTAATCTCAATGTTTTTTGCACGACATTATGTTGTTTTGCATATGCATGCAAGGTTGTACAGGACAGGAGGTCTTGCGTGTCTTTATTGCTATGTGTGTGCATGCATGCATGCGTGCGTCTGTCTGTCTAACCTGGGGGTCTGTTTTGCGTGATTCTATGTCATTCACACCGCTTGAGTCAGTAGGAGTATTCCCTTTCACTGTGTGGGTCTCCTGTTGGGGGTCTTGTGTTTGGGAACAGGTGAGAATATGGTGCAGGCGGATGCACGGCTGACAACAGCCCCTATGGCATCGGATAGCATTTGTTTCACCCCCACAGGCCCAGTCCTGTTCTCTGCTACAGGATAAGTCATCCAGGACAGAGTAAGAACCCACGTTGTCTATCCACCACCCAAAACGTGTGGGCGGTCCGCATGTTGTCGTTGGCTGCAAACACTCGTAGGCAACGACGACAGCATCTGTGTTTATTGTGCACTTTTGTCCACACATCTATGGCAGAGTAATGAGCATGATTGCTGTCTGTGACAATGTCCACCTTTCATACTGCATGTCCTCGTTAGATCAAAGGGCAGACAGGCTTGTAATGCTGATTTTTCATGCTTTCCTGCACGTTTCCACACTTTCTACTGACTCCAGTTTTCCATTCTCCTCTCTCTCTCTCTCTCTCTCTCTCTCATAACTCATAACTGAGTTACTGTGCGATTTGGACCCCTTGTCCAAAGTCGAAATACACTTTTATCTACCTACAATGTGCAAGTGAGATTCGTTCTCTCATATATTTTGCACAAAAGTAAATTTCAGTCAAACTAAAGGTCATTCCATGATATTACCCCACGTGCATTATGGGAAAAACCTCAATGTTGTGTTTTTAACCACAGACGTTCCCTTAATTGGAGCTGTAATGAGACTGGCTATTCTTCCCCTGAATAAAGGTTGACCTGGGACAACAGTTACAAGTCTTAAATTAAATTAGGCCAAACAATTTCTTGGTGTGCTGTACTATAATTTGTACTTGCTGCCATCAGCAGTAAGCAGCAGTTTCTACATGCCCAATGCTGATAGGGTGGTTATGGGTTGAGAAATCTCTCTCCCTCTTTAAGTTCTTTTCATAGGCCGCAAATGTTTGCAAATGACCTTCCTTTTCTCTCTGTCTCACTGTTGAGGTTTGTCCAACGTGGGAAGATGCTCGTATTGACAGACTTAGTGCCAGCATTATACTCTGTCTAATGCTGCCTGGCACCAAGTGCAGAAATCGTTTTGAACGCTTGTGGGGGTGAGTGGGGGAGAGAGGCGGGGGGGGAGTGGGTAGGGGGGGTTTCTATCTATACCCAAGTGGCAGGCACTCACAGGCCCGCATGCTGGTTTCCGCTGGGAGAGAGAGGAGGTGGTCTGGAGTCTCTGCTCCAACAACCTGGGCCCTGAATTAGTGGCAGATGAGAGAAAAGCCTCCCAGTTTGGGATCAGTTTACCTCAGAGCAGAACATGACACAGCAAGAGCTGCAAGGCCCAGAGGCATGCCAAGAACTACAGCACGGCATGCAGCGGGGAGAGAGGTGAGAGAGACCATGCCTCAGAAAAATGGAAACACTACCTCTCCTTAAAAGCAGCTGCAACCAATTTCGAAAACAATGTACGCAGTATGAAAAAAGAAAAAGGTATCATGATCGAAATATAAAGCGCAAATAATTTTTCTATTTTGGTCTTCAACTTGTAGCTCAGCGTGTGCTTTTGGAAAAGGAATTTACTTGCCCAGCGACACACAGTGGGTCTGTGACATAATTGCGGTCGGTACTGCATGCCCACCACAGAGAGGCAGTAGAGAGCAGAAGCAGAACACGGGAGGAGACACAACGCAGAACCCATTGCTCCTTAGAGCAACCTCCTCTGGTATTCACAAGTCTGGCTAAAGTTAAACCGCACAAGTGCTTTTCATTCACAACACGAGAGAGTCAGGCTTTCATGATGCTGTGATCTGGGTATTTGCAAGAATATCAGGTTTTGTAATAACCCCTTTTACATGTTGTTTGACTGCACAGACATAGTAGGGAAGTTAAGAAAGGGGATTTGTGCAAGACAAACTGATGTTTCATCTCTTTTTCTAAGCTAATGGTGGGAAATCATTTGAAAATCCACAGACATACTGACAGATTTATGAAAGATTGGTTCCTCATGATAGATTCTGAAAGACACCATAAGTGTCAGAGTTGCACACAGGGATGAATGTGTCACAGCTGCTCCAGCCCAGGGGCCAATGCATCTCGCTGACTAGAACTGAGGGAACAACCCAGAGACAGACCATCCAACCCACCATGGCTCCACAGCCGAGGATGTGGAATCACGTTTACAAGTATTCCAAATTACTTGTCGAAAGCTTGATATGTTTGTTTTTGTTTTGCCTCGGTGTGAAACTGGGCAAGCAGTCAGTGAGCCTGACTTCATTGCACTTAATAAGTTTGGCCATAAGTCACAATCAGACACAAGTCTGTGATGCATGCTCTGCTCTCGGTGTGTTTTTCCTGAGCCCCACCACCAGAGTGTGGTAGATCCTGGACGGGACCCCATTCATCCCTCGCAGCCAAGATCAAGGGCCAGCCCACTGCCATGAACAGGCTCCTCCAAAACAAAGACCCTCCTTGCTCACGTCCACCCCCCCGGTTCCAGCACTCTTGAAACATGTTGAACATTTCCTGTGACAGTCATGTTTCTTTCCATAGGCATCAATACTCTCCCTCCACGGTCCCTAAAGTGTCGTCAGCATGCGGCTTCTGTGGTGAGCATGACCCCGGTTGGCCGTACCGAAATCTCACCGCAAAAGACCAGAAAAGAGGCTCCCCTCTCTCCTCTCTCCCTCCCTCTCTCCCTCTCTCCCTCTCTCTCCCTCTCTCCCTCTCTCCCTCTCTCCCTCTCTCCCTCTCTCTCTCTCTCTCTCTCTCTCCCTCTCTCTCTCTCTCTCTCTCTATCCCTCTCTCTCTCTCTCTCTCTCTCTCTCTCTGTGGAGCAGAACAGTTCAGCTGTACGGTAAATGCCTGCAGTACTAAACAAGATGGCAGCATGAATCAATTTCCAGATGGGTTGGAATGTCACCTCTTTTGTGTGAAATCAGGAGGAACGGAGGAGGGGGGGACCCCGAAAGGGGTTGCAGGGAACTTAACAGAATAACATCCACAACCTCTTTATATTGTCAAGGATGTTGAGCAAACACGGTTGGGACAAACACGAGAGGGGCCTTCTCTACGTGAACAAATAAGTGTGTTCCTCTCCGAGGACATTATTTGTTGAACTCCTGGATCAACAGATGAATCAACACAGGGAGAAGTAAAGCCTGCGAACCCAGCCACCCGGTTTGACCTAAACAGACGAGTTTAAATTGCTTACACGGGCCTTCCTGTTTGTGCACTCAGCACCACGGAACCTCTTGAAAGGTTCAGTCCAAAAATGCGCCAAATATTTGCAGGCTCCCCCTGTGGGGTGATACCCAATAGCATGAGAAACGGAGTTTGGCGAGGGGGGGGGCAGTGACCTTGAGAACTCCTGGGCTGAACTTTCCCCTCTACCACCGCCACCAAACCCACCCCCCCCCCCCCAACCCCGGGCCCTCCGGTCCTCTGCTCTCCCTAATCAATTACCGTCGGCAGTCAGAAGACCACCAAAGATTAGTGGCAGCAAGGCAGCCATGGATTGGGGGGTTAGAGTGTGGGATATATGAGGCTGAGGGGGGTCATGAGGGAGAGGAAAGGAAAGAAGGCCTACAAAACGGCTTTGATCAAAACGCTGCTTCAAGAACTGTGTGTGCGCGCGTGCGCGCGTGCGTGCGTGCGTGCGTGCGTGCGTGCGTGCGTGCGCATGTGTGTGTTTGTGGGGGGCATGCATGCAACAAGACTCCCCTTGGCTTAAATGACCCTTGAACGGTTTAGTCGACTCATTATTTATCTAGAGGAACAAAGATTGCGCTCCCCTTGTATCCCCCCCCCCCCCCCCCCCCTCCTTCGCAGGCAGTTGGAACGAGAGAGAGCCGAACCCCAGCGTTTACACTTACAACATGCACAGTAGAAATCAGCTGAGACTCTGAGACAAGCAGGCAGCAACAACACCACCACACATAAACACAAACCTTTTTGTTGCTCAGCCCCTTTGAAGCAAGAGAAGGGGAATCATTTACTGGCCCCCCCATTTTTTTCTCCGTTTTTTCCTCCTTTTTTTTTTTTTTTTTCTTTTTTTTTTACGAGAATCTGTGCCGGTTCCCACGCCCAGTGTGGCTAGGAAGCTCAACTAAATCATTTGTCTTAAATTGCCTGATTGGCTTGCTGGAATCTCAGCACAGCGACGGTGATGGAAGTTTAATTTGATGAGTGGAATTCTTGCCCCTCCCCTCCCCCCCTTCCCCTTCTTGACTCTTTCTCTCTGCCCCCCCCCCCCCCACACACTCCCGATCCCTCCCCCCTCTCTACATTTTGTCTTTTTATGGAGTGAGAAGTGAGGGTCTTGCCTAAACTCTCTCTCTGCATCTCTATACTATATCTTCCTCTATCTCCTACCCTCTCTCGCTTTATCCCTCTATCTTCCTCTGTCTCCCTGTTTATCTTTTTATTGAGTGAGAGTGACGCTGAGAGAGAGAGAGGGGCCCACGGTCCTGTAGACGTCAGCAAAGTTTGTGTCTTTAAATCTCCCTTCTTGTTTTATGGTCGGGGGTGGGGGGGCGGCGGGCATGACTGTGTGTGTGTGTGTGTGTGTGTGTGCATGCGTGCGTGTGCATGCGTGCGTGCGTGCGTGTGTACGTGTGTGAGGAGGGGTAGAAACAGTGAGAGGCATACAGAGAGAGGAAGAAGAGAATAAAGGAGAGGAGAGGAGAGGAGAGGAGAGGCAGAGGGGCGGGTACAGGAGGTCGGACTCCACAGAAACCCCAGCAGACTGTGGGCACACTGTAAGAAAACCTGCTAAACAAGTTGTGGTTCTCCTCAGGGCTCTTCATGGCTAAGCCCTCTCACTCCAACTCTCCCCACACACAATTAATGGTATCATGAGCACCACCGGAAAGCTTCAACTAAACACATGGGTCTTCTAGAACGTTCCCATGGGAACACCCGCTCTGCAAAGATGACAAATACTATCACTTATCCCTGGCGTTCTAGGGGGAATGTAATGAACTGGTGACTTTGGTAAGGTTGCTTCATGTTATTTTCGGAGAACACTATTTTGTAATGACATATTAAGTGCTTAAGCCCCACAATATAGTTTACTTTGTTGTGACACACATCGAGATTCCACAGTTGGACAGCGAATAGTGAAAAATAGCTGGTCTACAAGCTCACAACATGCAACACATTCTAAAAGGTGCTATCACAATATTTGAACTTTTTAATAGACCGATTTTGTTGAACAATTGACATTCTTTTGAAGAAAATGTGAAAATGTTCACCCAAGGACATGCACATGCCTAACATAGGGACACCAGGCTTTGAACGTGCTTAGCTAACTAAATTGCCTGATCCATGCTGTTGTTGCAACAAGAGCACTTTCAACTCATCAAAGCTCTGCTTTGCTACGTAGGTTGATGATGTTTGTCACAAGAGGTATACTCTCGCATGCCAAACAAGCATGTCCATTGTGACGTCCACTGATAGGGCATCGGAGGAGCCTCGCCGGGCATGGATTTCATAGCAGGCTGTCACGGGCATTTACAAGGGACTACACCAAAGACAATGGCCCACTATTGACATTCTGTCCATTATGGCTAGGCCCTTTGAGGCTCCCTAACGACGCCGGGAGAACCCTCATAGAAATCACTGCAAATTAATTGTAACACGGTGAAAAGGCAGATTAGTGCCGAGAGGATGGCACAAAGGGTGTTAACCCATTCTGTACGGGAACCCCTTTTGGTGTTAGCATTATGTTATGCTTTAGCTATTGAAAAATAGCAGATCTACAAGCTCATAGCGCGCCACCGAGTGGCGCGCTACGAGCTTGTAGGTCTGCTATTTTTGAAAAATCGAAGAACGACTGATATAGAAACAGCTTTTTCAGAAAACTGTCAGGATTTAAAAGACATTTAGAGAATCGTTCCCAGGTCAAAATGGGTTAAATATGGCGAGCGGCACGCTGGACCACAGGCCGGCCATGAGGACACATCACAAACAGCTGCCAACCACTGACCTATTTCCACAAAAACCAGCTTAAGGATTTCCAACTACTTCTATTGTGCTGCGACGGCCCTGCTAAGAAAACCATTGAAGTCTCGCTGTCTTTGATGCTTCTTCTCATTGAAGGCACTGATGGGGTTTGTAATTAAGTGTGGCAGGTGATTGGATGGTGCATATCGATCTGGAGGGTTAAGGGCAGATGTAGGAAGAGACAATGTGGGGAAATATAAACAAGGGCCCGCTCCATTGTGGTCTGGAACCCAGAGGAAGGCACACCCCCCTCCCCTCTTAAAACCAGAGAGAAAAGTGATTTCAGATTCAATTATCCTCTTTAGGTGGTGGAAATAGTGAGCAGATGGCCACAACAGTCACAGGGCCTTGCCATGACCAAACGCTAATAATGGAACTCTTTTCTTTGGGACAAATTTACCGTGGCCTCATGGGTCTTTCATTGAAGTATTAACACCGGGAGGTGAAGCTTGTCAACAGGTCAACTGCATTAGGTATATGAAAGAGTTATCAGAATAACAGTGAGAGAGAGAGAGGCCCGAGAGCTAGGCAAAGAGACAGCCATGGAAAGAAGGGGTAAAACACCACAGGCTCCATTTTCGTCACTGCTAAACCCCTAAACTTCTTTGCCTTTTTTTAAATATTTTGCAAAACATTTTTGAAGTTAAAATGACAGTCTACAAGCTCACAACGTGTCAATGTAGATTGGCTAGTTGAACTATGAAAAAATGATTGTCAAAATAGTGAAAAAAAAGGCAAAGCAGTTTAGGGATAAGGGGTTTAACGGTGACGAAAATGGAGCCCCACTTGAGTAAATTATATTTGATATATATTACCTGTGTTATACTGAAAATAAAGTGTTTTGTATTTTACATTGCGATTGTGTTACAGTGTTACAGAGAACAATGATTCCCTTTGTTTTATACTTTGCAAGAGAAGATTAAGCTAATGGCTGTGTTCCCTTTGTTCTTGTTACGTCGTTTGCAGCCATCATTCCATGTTCTATATCTATGCAGAACAACCACAGACAAAACGTACGTAAACCGGTGACAGTGACACGGACATCCGTCAGGAGAATTGATCCCCATCAGATCATAAATCATGGATTACATTTTTAAATAACTTGGAAGCGTACAACAAATCAACAGCCGCATGCCTTCTTGATTTGGTGTTTCTGGACGGACTCATAAGATGTCTATAGCGAGCACAGAGCAGTGTAAGTCATACACATCATAGGAGGAATGACTCATAAGATGTCTATAGCGAGCGCAGAGCAGTGTAAGTCATACACATCATAGGAGGAATGACTCATAAGATGTCTATAGCGAGCGCAGAGCAGTGTAAGTCATACACATCATAGGAGGAATGACTCATAAGATGTCTATAGCGAGCGCAGAGCAGTGTAAGTCATACACATCATAGGAGGAATGACTCATAAGATGTCTATAGCGAGCGCAGCGCGGTGTAAGTCATACACATCATAGGAGGAATGCCATCATAAGATGTCTATAGCGAGCGCAGAGCAGTGTAAGTCATACACATCATAGGAGGAATGCCATAAGATGTCTATAGCGAGCGCAGCGCAGTGTAAGTCATACACATCATAGGAGGAATGACTCATAAGATGTCTATAGCGAGCGCAGAGCAGTGTAAGTCATACACATCATAGGAGGAATGACTCATAAGATGTCTATAGCGAGCGCAGAGCAGTGTAAGTCATACACATCATAGGAGGAATGACTCATAAGATGTCTATAGCGAGCGCAGAGCAGTGTAAGTCATACACATCATAGGAGGAATGACTCATAAGATGTCTATAGCGAGCGCAGAGCAGTGTAAGTCATACACATCATAGGAGGAATGACTCATAAGATGTCTATAGCGAGCGCAGAGCAGTGTAAGTCATACACATCATAGGAGGAATGACTCATAAGATGTCTATAGCGAGCGCAGAGCAGTGTAAGTCATACACATCATAGGAGGAATGACTCATAAGATGTCTATAGCGAGCACAGAGCAGTGTAAGTCATACACATCATAGGAGGAATGACTCATAAGATGTCTATAGCGAGCGCAGAGCAGTGTAAGTCATACACATCATAGGAGGAATGACTCATAAGATGTCTATAGCGAGCGCAGAGCGGTGTAAGTCATACACATCATAGGAGGAATGACTCATAAGATGTCTATAGCGAGCGCAGAGCGGTGTAAGTCATACACATCATAGGAGGAATGCCATAAGATGTCTATAGAGAGCGCAGAGCGGTGTAAGTCATACACATCATAGGAGGAATGCCATCAAGACAAAGACTCATAAGATGTCTATAGCGAGCGCAGCGCGGTGTAAGTCATACACATCATAGGAGGAATGCCATGAAGACAAAGACTCATAAGATGTCTATAGCGAGCGCAGAGCGGTGTAAGTCATACACATCATAGGAGGAATGACTCATAAGATGTCTATAGCGAGCGCAGAGCGGTGTAAGTCATACACATCATAGGAGGAATGCCATAAGATGTCTATAGCGAGCGCAGAGCGGTGTAAGTCATACACATCATAGGAGGAATGCCATAAGATGTCTATAGCGAGCGCAGAGCAGTGTAAGTCATACACATCATAGGAGGAATGCCATAAGATGTCTATAGCGAGCGCAGAGCAGTGTAAGTCATACACATCATAGGAGGAATGCCATGAAGACAAAGACTTGGACGCAGTGCGGTTCGTCTGCTGGTTGTCATTACGGGGAGGAGAGTGAGAGTCTTATTGAATGTTGCCCAAGTTTTTAACACTGAAGAAATCCCAATTCATTTCAGGCAACATAAATCTCCGTTGGCAAGGCGGTGGGGGGTGTGTGTGTGGGGGGGGGGGGTCTGTGGGGGGTGGGGGGGGGTCTGTGTGTCAATGACCATTGTTAAGAAACACGTCAAACATTACATTTATTTCATGCATGCCAGGGAAGAATAATAAAAAAGGTATGTGTTTATTCACTTGAAATATATATTGGACAAAACAAATCAATGGGTTAATCATCACTTTGATTAACCCATTTAGGCCTGACGTCGAAATAAATTAACGATTTATAAAATAGCAGACCTACAAGCTCGTAGCGCGCCACTCGGTGGCGCGCTATGAGCTTGTAGATCTGCTATTTTTCAATAGCTAAAGTATAACATAATGCTTAGTTAAAACACCAAAAGGGGTTCCCGCCCAGAATGGGTTAATCACAAAACCGACAATTCTATTGTATATACAGTGTAAGAACTAAGAAGGCGATATCTAGGTTGATTCACTGTACAGAATGAATCAGTTTGACAGACACCGTGTTGAGCTCTAATGTAACTCAAAAGATCCTTTGTCTTTTAGCCCGCCTTAATCAAAAGGCCAAATCACTCTCTGTCGGCAATGGAATACGCACTTTCTTTCTTAGCTTTGTTGTACTTAATTTGGTCCCCACAAGGATAGTAAAACCAGAAAAAAAACAATCTTTGGTGTTTATAGGATTAGGATGAGGCATTTAGGGGTTTAGGATTAAGGTTAGAGTGTGTGGTTAAGGTTAGGAATAGTGAGGTTATGGTTAGATGCACTCGTGGTTAAGGGTAGGTGTGGTTGTGGTTACGTTTATGGTTAGAATCATGTTAGGTTGGGCCAGCAGGTTATGGAAAAAAAGTGCATTTTTAGCTAGCAGCAGGGCTCTAAGGACAGCAATACAATATTTCTTAAAAACGACTTGCTGGATTCTTGCCATGGAATGTCCTGTGCAGCTTCATGATCCCAGAGGATGAACCATACTGATAGTATGTACCAGCCCTATGTGACTTGCACAATAAAAAATAAAAATAAATAATTGGCAATTTGCAAAAAACATTTGGCTATGATTTTGCCTCTAGCACAAACATGTCAACAAGACTCTTTACACACCAGATATCCAATATTCTAATTGGCAGGTGGCGGACAGTGTTAGCTGAGTTGTTAAGCCACGTATCACATATAGGCACTGATGCCTGACTTTCAATCCCCAGGTCGATTCCAGGGCTGGACTGGACTGCGAGAAAAGGGTATCAATCCCATTTTCAATGTGCTAGACGCACGGCAGATGGATTGGTGAGGTGGAGCGCAAGACACAACATAGCATCGGTACTTACTGTACGAGTCACGACTTATTTACCCAAGCCGTGCTACTCAAATATGCTGAGGTGGCGGCGTCTGGGATCAAATCCAGAACCTTGCACTCCAAAGGTAAGTGCTCTGCCAAGTGACTAAGTGAGCTAACCAGACACTTGTAACAATCAATAAAGGCAAGAAAAGCCTGAACAATATAACTTGAGTGCGTGCGTGCGTGCGTGCGTGCGTGCGTGCGTGCGTGCGTGCGTGCGTGCGTGCGTGAGTGAGTGTTTGTTGTGCATTGTTGTTGTGTGTAGCCTTGAGATGATGCAGGGTGGGTTCCAGAACGCTGGAAGAGATGGTATACGTTCCAGCCTCAACCGCTATGGCAGGTCATCATTGAAGAGATGGTATACGTTCCAGCCTCAACAGCTATGGCAGGTCATCATTGAAGAGATGGTATACGTTCCAGCCTCAACCGCTATGGCAGGTCATCATTGAAGAGATGGTATACGTTCCAGCCTCAACAGCTATGGCAGGTCATCATTGAAGAGATGGTATACGTTCCAGCCTCAACAGCTATGGCAGGTCATCATTGAAGCGCAACCACACACCCCCACGCGGCACATCGCTATCAGAGCGATCCCAACTGAGCCAAGTACTGCAGTCAGGTGACATGCATTCTGAGAATGTAGCTTATCATCTCACGTCACGTATTCCATGCACACTGTAAGCCTATCGAGGGAATCGGGCTGTAGTGTTGTTGTGTATTTCTTTGCAATGCTTAGCTTAGGGATGAGAATATATGGTACAGAGACAACCATTCTGCCATGCCCCAAAATTACAATGTTTGGAATCCCTGAGGAGGATGTAGTTATAACCAAAAAACAACTTAATGTTATTGCTTTCATCTTGTTAAAGGAGCATTCAGTGATTTGGGTGATTTGGAAAAAACCCTGGTCTGCCCCGGTAACAAGATGTGCACATGCATGCACTACAGTAGGGTGACACGCGCCTCTGGCCAACAGCACACACACCAAGGACCCCCCCCCCCCCCGATCATGATTGGCGGAAGGCCCCTCTCTATCTTGATTGGATGTAGGCTTTGCCAACTATAGCCAAAAACGAAACCTAAGGTTTTTTGACCCCCAGGGGTTAACTGGGGACAGGGAGGAACTCCTTATATGGTCAGCGCTCTATAGTAGGGAGGATTATCACAACAAAACAAAAAAAAGGAAGTGATATTTGAATTAAGTGAAATCATGGCTGATATGTGTTGTGTTCTTTCTGAAACTTGAAAAAAAATAAAATTCACAATTCCAGGATCCTCTAATAAATTAACTATTGGCAACCGTTAATAAGATAGATAGATTCTTTATTTAGGTAAATAAATGCACCAGGGGTGCCCAGCCCACATGGACTTATAACATAACATATTCGAGCAGATTACAATCACTGTCTCCTGACTGAAGACGCATGGTGTGTGGTACAGATTTCTATTTGGTGCAAGATGTACACTTGTACAGTATAGACCAGTGTTGATTTCGTCGACTAAAACTAAGACGAAAAATGTTCGTCGACTACCTTTTTTCACTGACGAAAACGAAATGGAAACTAAATGGAAACTAAGCTATGATGACTAAAACTAAGACTAAATATACTGACAATTTCGTCAACAAATAAAAACTAGACTAAAATGTTAGGAAGGGACTAGTGGACGAGAGATCCAGTCATTTTACAATTAGTTGCATGCTGAAAATAGACGATCTACAATAGACGATTTTAGATCGTCTATTTTCAGCAAGTGAAAGTCGACTAAAATCTTATGATATTTAGTCGACTAAAACTAGACTAAACACTAAAACATTCCAGGTGACTAAAATGTGTCTAAAACTAAATTAAAACTATTCAAGAGACTATGACTAAAACTAAAATCAAAGTTTGCTGCCAAAAACAACACTGGTTTAGACTAATGTACCATCTCTGTAAAAAATGCATACAATGTCCCTGCTTAGTGCTTACGCTTTGAATACATTTTGTTTAAAAAATATATATATTTAGACTAAATATCAGCTGGGAGTTAGAATATCATGATAATGGTATAAGTCAGTGTTGTCAATTACTGGTTTTAATCACTTGAGCCTAATTTTATACTTTCTAGATTTACCAAAGTAGCTAAAATAGAACTACAAGCTCACAATGCGACAAGTGAGGAAAATCTAAGAAAAAAGAAAAAGACTAGAAAAGTGCTCCTCGGAGCACAGGTCTCTGTCAGGTCACGGAGGTAATTGTGGGCCAGAAATGTTCGGAATTTGCCAATCAGGATGGAATATGAAAACTTGATCACTTGACTATAGAGATAATGTGCATGATGTTTGGACAAAGTTTGTGAGAGTAATATTTAAAAAAAATCTGCCTCCTGGTGGCGCTATAATAGAGCAATGTTAAAAGGGTGGCATTTGTTTCTCAACGTGCCAGACAAACTAACTATATATATATCGTCACAATTTATATCCAGGTATTTGTTAAAAAATATTGTACCGTAATATTCTATTTTGTCCATAACGTCCAGCCTTAACACACACACACACTAGCGCACGCACCCACCCACGCACGCGCACGCACGCACTCACACACACACACATGCGTCATCTCTCTCTCTATCCCTTTCTTGCCGAAAAGCACTAATGACGGCTTGGCATTGCCCGGAGTCCGGACGGGCACAAAGGCCACCTTTGAGCATATAATACCATGAGTAATCAGCACCTAGGATGACTTTGACAAAGACCTGGAAACGTAATGGGATCAAATGTACTGTACACTCACTGATCACTCCATAACATCACTTAATGCTCCTGCAGACTGCCAACGTTTTAGGAACCATGGGAGCGATCCTTTTATTTCATAGAGTGAGCTGTCGACAGAAACCTGACCCTTCTTAGCTGCTCAATTAGCAGAAGGGAGGACAATGCTGCTTCATTTCCTGGGCTGAATGGAATGGGCTTTTCAAAGGGTCATGGGCTTTTTTTGTGTGTGTGTGTGCCCTGATCACAATCGCAAGTTTCTTGACACAAAGTGCAAACGATTGCTGCTTTGGAACATGGAAAATGTTCTCTTCTCATATACTTCTTATAGCAGGGGGTGGGCAACTCCCACGATGGAGAGGGCCACTATATGTCCACACTCACTCCAGAGGGCCACAGTGCATATTACTGTCATAGCCGATCTACAAGCTCATTGCAATCCCAAATAATTATTTGCAATTTTTGAATTGGAATCCTGAAAAGTAACATTATTTAATTTGAAATGCATTTAGTTATAGTTATGTTAACTTTATGAACTAAATACAAATTCAACCAGGTGCTCGAATCTCGATGGAGATGCAAAAAAATACAATGTAAAGTAGGTTCTGGTGCTTCAAGGACCAGTGGGACTGGAATACTAAAGGAATCCGAGCACTCAAAAGGTTAAAAGAAATGAGGAGAGGGTAGGATAAAAATAAATGTACTTAATTTAGAAAAGTTAAAATAAGCCAACATGTTTCGACACAAACAGAGTCTTCATCAGGGCAAGTATGAAGAAAAACAAGCAGACACAGGTCCATATATACTGAGACAGGCGAGTCAAACAATCAGCATTAGTGTGAGAACACACCCAGAACTACACACGTGTAGTTCAGAACTACACACGTGTGTGTAGAACTACAGAACTACACCCAGAACTACACACGTGTGTGTAGTTCTAAACGCTGATGAGCAAATTGTCTTACGTAATAACATAAGAAAAGCACAAAACAATCAATCAAGAACTAAGTAGGGCAAATTACAAAGAAAAAACTCAGCAACGAAAAGAAACGTAAATGCAGCAATAATCATAAGTGATAAAAATAAATCAAACATAACTGCAAAAATCTTTTCTGACCATTCATTATTTGTGTTTGTATACAGGTGTTCTATATCTTGTACTGCAATTGTAATCATTGTAAAATACTGTGGAGAATGACGTTATTCCATCCGTTATAGCTTGTAAGTTTAAGATAGTTTTAATTAATTCATTTGATAATGTGCTTAGCACACACGATTTTTAAATAGTTTATCGATCTCCGGTGCTGAGTGCTGCAGGGTTATGAGGGCATTTCATGATAGCCCCCCCCCCCCCCCCCCCCGCTCCCCCCCATCCGTCTGCTGACGATTCCCTCTAAAATGGAACATTCGGCGTCCATTTATATATACTCTCAAAAGTTAAATGATCACTCAGGATTTTACTGTGCAGATCCCAGCAAATTTCTATTTTAGTTTAGTCATAGTCTTTGGACTGAAACTTCATTGAGTTTTTAGTTATATTTTAGTCAACAGGAATGTCTTAGTGTTAGTCTAGTTTTAGTTTTCGACTAAAATGTATTCTGGCGGGCCTTGATGCCGTCGTAATGAGTGTTTTTACACTTGCTGAAAATAGCTGGTCTACAAGCGCGCTGCGACGCGTTGTGAGCTTGTAGATCAGCTATTTTCAGCATGCAACCAAGTGTAAAATGACTTATACTGGATCTCTAGAACATTTTAGTCTAGTTTTTATTTGTCAACGGAATTGTCAGTATTCTCTATCTGCTGCTGGCTGCCTGTTGGTACTATATTCTCTATCTGCTGCTGGCTGCCTGTTGGTACTATATTCTCTATCTGCTGCTGGCTGCCTGTTGGTACTATATTCTCTATCTGCTGCCTGTTGGTACTATATTCTCTATCTGCTGCCTGTTGGTACTATATTCTCTATCTGCTGCTGGCTGCCTGTTGGTACTATATTCTCTATCTGCTGCTGGCTGCCTGTTGGTACTATATTCTCTATCTGCTGCTGGCTGCCTGTTGGTACTATATTCTCTATCTGCTGCCTGTTGGTACTATATTCTCTATCTGCTGCCTGTTGGTACTATATTCTCTATCTGCTGCCTGTTGGTACTATATTCTCTATCTGCTGCTGGCTGCCTGTTGGTACTATATTCTCTATCTGCTGCTGGCTGCCTGTTGGTACTATATTCTCTATCTGCTGCTGGCTGCCTGTTGGTACTATATTCTCTATCTGCATGGCTGGCTGCCTGTTGGTACTATATTCTCTATCTGCATTCCTCATCTTTGCCTCCCGTTTAAGAACGGTGCATAACGGGGTTAAGCCACTTACTCTCAGAAGCCGTCTTCTGTTCCACTGTTTGTTTTATCAGTATTGCAATAGGGTCATTACTAAACTATCAATAGCATGTGTCACCCCTGTGACATTCTTTGCATAATACTAAGCTTCTAAAACACAGCTGTTATTTTACGTTTCATTTGATGTATAATTTGACTCCTGCACATTCATAGGGAGCTTTGAATGAGGTGTATTTTCATACGCCTTATTGAAAAGTAACCATCTTCTAGAATGTGTGAGTCCACACACACCATGATAGTACAATTATAACAAAAGAATAACAACATAATAAAATGTCAGAAAGCATACCTGCTTTAGTTTTATTTACTAGTAGGCCTACAGGTATTTTAGCCTACTGTCTGTCCAATAACCAGCACATAGCAAGGCTAACGTTGCTAACGTAATTGTGATTATCTTTCATGTCATGATTATGAATTGAATACCCCAGGACCTGAATGCATGGAAACAAGACTGAAAGGATTTTTTTCTCTCTCTGTGATGTCCTGTGTTTGACAGTACTCTGTACTGTTTACATTTCTGACATTCAATAATCAATCAACGTCAAAAAGTGACAGTCAGGGCCAGCCTTACCCTGAAGGCATTCAGGGCCAGCATTACATTTTGTCTGAGCAGGGGAAACCATGCGCTCTGACGCTTCACCACATCACAGTCCACCTGCCACAGAATAACCTTTGGCTGACAGCCACCTGATGTACGACAGTATACAGGAGTCAGCGCACCGCCTAGGTAGCTGAAAGAGCCCATCTTTATCAGCTTTGATTAGGATGAAAAAACTCTTCCCGCAGAACAAACAAAGAGCAGGAGAAAGGCGTGCGTATTTAATCCAGGGCTCCATGCACCATGCTCCACACCACCCCACCCCCATCGCCCCCAAATGCCCCCACCAGACCCCCCTCCCCCTTCCCCTCTCCATCGCCAGCCCTGGATGGAATGCGGCGGAATGCGATGGCAGACAGGAAGTCCTTATTGTACTAGGTTCAGAGATCCCGGAGCCAGACAGCATACAGGAGCGATGTCATCCCTGGCCGGCCCATGGAATATCTTTGTGCTTGCTCACTGCGGCAACAAAGACGTAAATAAACACTGTCACTCCCACCGTTCTTCAACTGTCATTTCAATTAGCCACCAGGGTGATCGCATGCCACCGGCTCTGTTTTTCCCAGCCGTGGCCTTACCTCTGACCCCTGATGGCTCGTGCCTGAGGTGATTTTCTTTATTAGTCCATGGGGTCAGTATTTAGCCCCGTTAGCCCGTCAGCGACTGTGGCCCAGTTTCTGCAGAGTCAACATTCTATTCTGCCTTCCTGGCTGTTAGCTGCATTAGCACGCCGCTGAAACACCCCTTCCACTCCCCAAAGATATCCTCCCCTCCCAGGCCAGATAACATCTCTGTTCCGTCTACTCACCGCATAGCACAGCCTAAACCCTGTGCACGTTGCACTAGTGTGCACGTTGCCCTGTGAACTGTGTGTGCACATTGCAATGAGGTCCATGGGGAGAAGCACAGTAGCTACATAGGCTAGTTCAATGGTTCTTTAATTTTTTAATTTCAAAGAACGCTCAGTTTGATTATGTATTACTAGGCAACTATTCATGTTGTGTGACAGTAAGCAAAGTGATATTGACGTGTAAAAGTTGTACTAACGCCAAGGCTAATGCTTTAAACCGCTTGCCAAGTTCTTATCAGCACACTGTGTGTTTGGCCTGGCATGGCCTTCTTGAAATCGCTGATTGATTTTCTTACCTTGAATTGTTTTTAAGACCATTATGTCTAATCACAACCTTATGGATAGACATTGTATTAATGAATTAAGGGCCAAAGTGCACTTGGAAGGCTATACAAAGCCACTTCATAAGTCATGTTCCTCTCGTTCAAACAAATAACACGTCCCTTTAGAGACCAGGCATTACAATTTGGTAGCACTATAGCTACCCTATAAAACCCTAACCAACAGCTACTAATTCACGCTCCATCGCAGGATGGTGCCACGCGCCAGAAATAGGCAATCTACAAGCTCACAACGCGTGATGGCTGTGCCATGTAGTGAGCTTATAGATCGCCTCGTAGACACCGTCGTACGGCAACGTATACAGTATATATCAGGCGTTAAAACTGAATATTAAAGGAGCTGTGACTGAAAAGGGAGACTCTCTCCAGGAATCCGGGCCTTTGGGATCGAAACACTGATGCGTGACCCCGAATGTCTCATTATTTGGCTGTAAATCATAGCATTGTTTAATTTGCATCCTCTAATTCTCATTCATTGTGGTGCGTCCGCAAGATGTTTCCTCCTTTGGCTTCTGCTTGCATATTTCTCAAGATATTCCACCCATCAATTTTGCCACTGCGGACAGAGGCACGTGGTAATTACACAAGAGGGGAAAAGGAATAAAACGAGCCATTGTTGATGATCGTTCTCATCTCGTCCGTCTCGTATCAACTCTCACAATAGTTGGGGAATGAATGGATTACAATGGATTGGATTTACAATCTCAGCAAAATGACCAAATATGACGCAGCAATAATGTCTGTTATCACACACTGAAAGACTGCTGGGTAACGCCAGGGCTCCACCGGACGCGTTGCGTCTCCGTCGCGTGCGTCAAAAAACGCACCGGTTCAATTTTAATGCACGCGTTAATGTCACGCAACGCGGGCAGTGGAGCCACCCTTCATTGATTAAAAAGGCAACATTCCCTGACGGTGACGGAGACGCGACGCTGACGCGCCCGGTGGAGCCCCGGTGTAAGACTTGCTATGCACCCCAGGCTGTCTATAATGAAGTACGATAGTCTATAACGCATTAGAAAAGGCTTTAGGATGTGTTATGATGGCATTACAAGTACTATATGAGTGCTATATGCATTTATGTGTTATTATTATTGTTAAAACTAAAGCCTTATGAGTATTTATGAGTTGTTATAACTGATTATACAGTCAGTGTCATAAGAAGACTGTAATGTTTATTTTAAAACTTTTCAAATCTGGGTTACGTAGGACAAACTTAGTGATTGCAGCTTTAAATTAATGTAATGAGGGAGTGAAGATTATTTGTTCATTTATACTCGAGATTTTTCAGAGAAAGTGATTCTCTCCCCCCACCCCCAAAAAAAGAACATGATCATGAGGTATTATGATTATACTAGGATGAAGATTGTGTTTCAAGCAAAGTGTACAGAAAGTGTTAAAATTGTGTTTATGTGGCCACACCCACCATTAAGTATGACATCTCACTCCATATATGGCCGTCTCCATATATGAAGATCTTGACACTGACCTCATCAAACCCTGGATAGCCATACATGGAGAAGACTCATCACCTAGATCTGCATATATGGAGCCATTGGAGTCGGCCAGCAACTCTACATCTGACCTCAAACCCTTATAGATCTCCATATGGAGCTGACCTGTTCTGACATTACATAATTTATGTTGATCCTCCCCACCCGTCCTTCCTCTTCGATGTCTCCCTTTTGACTGATACCTGTCCATTCAAACTCTAGACGGGCCCGCCCCAAAGTTATTAGTGCAGCAGCCCCCCGACAGAAAATGAAGGCCCGGCCCTACCTGGGCCCTCATCAAACCCTGTACACTCAAGACACTGCCCCCGCTGCCACCCTTAGATCTCCAAATATGGAGCTGCCCTGTTCTGACATTCCATATGATGATCTGACCCCCCCATGCCAAAGCGCCAGCGCTCGCCCAGCAGTCTGCCGTTAGTCAGCCAGGCGGATGCGTGCACGTGACCCTAGGTGGTATGATAATGGGGGAGGGGTTAGGGGAGGGGACGATTTTAGTGGGTCACTAAAGTGGTGCATTTCGATTGGGCCGTTTGAAGTAGTAAGGTGCCCATGGGCGGGGCATTCTCACATTTTAATGCAGCTAGAAAACCCCAATCTAGCAGCCAACTTGGTATAGCGTGTCTGGCTAGTCACTAGACTTTCAATCCACACTTGAATCCGGCTGCCACCACTATATATATAACAGCAGACTACATTTTTGGTTGATAAAGTATAGTTTAAGACCATCTTTAACAAACCACCACTTGTAATTGTACCTGCTGTCACAGGGAAACAAACCGAACACAGCACATGATACAGTAATATACTGTTCTCACAAGCAGCTACTAAATGTGTGTCATTGCAACTCACCACGTATCGTTTTGAGAGGTACAGTTTCGCTTAAACTGTCTTCTGCTCTAGCACAAAGCGGCCACAACAATGACAAATACCTTTCGTCCCACTCTCCCCTAAGACCCTGCGCTTCACCTGAACCTAATCTCACAGGGCATCTTAGCTGGACAGACCCTTTCAGTCTGCGTAAGACGATGCCTTGCTGGTGAAGGTCTCTGAAGACCAGTTGGGACAATGGATCAAATACAAACTCTGAGGCTTTGAACTATTGTTCTATCATTCTCTTTCAATCCATCGCTCATGCCAATCGTGGCCCCTTACCCCTCCTGCCGATGTTTGCTATCTGACAAAGAATTCCAGGCTCGATTTTCAGTGAAAGTAAAGCATTTTGGAGCAGGACGAAGCAGGAAAGAATCCTGGACTGTCTATCTTGTGTCCTGGGAAACAATAGTCTCTCAAGCTGTTAGACAACTCTTCCACAAACTTTGAATGAGTCTGTAACTCCACCCCACAAAAGTTATACACAGGAAGCTTCTCATTTTAATATATAGCAATGAATTTCCATTTCTGCTTAAGCAGCAAGCTAGATCGGCTTTGACTAATTTGGTTATTGCAAACTTAAGGTGAAATGGAAGTTAGGGGGAGGCAGGACATCTGCTTTGTTTTCTGTGGATTTTCAGCACTTCCATTACAGTCTGTTAGCACGGCAAGGCAAGGCAAGGCAAGGCAATTTCAGTTTTACAGCAACATTTCAAAGGAAACCCAATTATACAATCAACAGGATGCATAAAACAAAATAGTAAAAATAACAGAATTACAGTGAGTGCAGAAGTGAAAGGAAAAAAAGAAAGGTAACTCAATCAAAGGCAGCAGCAAACAGAAAGGTCTTCAGTTTTTGTGTTTTAAAATAAACCAGGATAATATAATAATAAACCAGGATAATAGCCGCGTTTGTGATGTTTGGACAAAATGTTCATCAAACAGATCTGTGTTGAATACATGACTATAGAGATAGTGTATACCGATTTGTGTTCCAGCTCAGTGGCCTTGTGGTTAGAGTGTCCGCCCTGAGACTGGGAGGTCGGGGTTCAATCATACCAAAGACTGTAAAAATGGGACCCAATGCCTCCCTGCTTGACACTCAGCATCAAGGGTTGGATTGGGGGTAAGTCCCTGCGACATACTAGCGTCATGTCCATCAAGCTGCCTCATGCTACAGAAAAAGGAGATAGGCTCCTGCCCTATGGGCCTCATGGCTCGGCAAGGCTACTTACTACTACTACTACTACTATACCGATTTGTGTGATCTAACAGGCAGATGTGGAAAACGCAGGGCAAAGGTTTTTCCTTGACGAGATGATGTATGATGATAAGAGCGCCCCTCACTTCACACAGGTGTGATTATTTGTTTCGGGGACAGAAAGCAGACCTTTCCCAGGTTCATGATATCAGCACAAGATCAGAAATGGAAAGGCTTTAGAGACCAACAGTAGTATTTTGAAATCAATTCTCTGACACAGGGAGCCGGTGTAAAGATTAAGAACTGGACGAGTGATATGCTCCACTTTCTTGGTATTATTAAAGGCGTAGTGAAACGGAAATGGTGGACATTTTATTTTGAAGTTTCAGACGGTTTCAAGTTGAAACACCACTATGAAGTTTCTGAACCAATCAGAGCGTCGCATCCCTTCAGGGGATGGGACCGTAGCTAGGGACGGTAGCTATGCTACGCAGGACAGCATGGAATGTTTGTTTACAAGTCAGATAGTCGGCCAGCTTTACCAGTTTACTGTTATGTGGCTTATTTCCACCCTATAATGTTTTCAGATACATATTTTAGCGTGATGATTAAGTTGAAACCGAGTAATACACTGTCTGGATGTTATCTTGAATGGGAATAAAAACGGAAGATTTCTGTAATCAGTAGCAGCTGTGCAGCCTGTGCTGGACGGATGCGGAGATATGGGGAATTAAACGGGTGAGCTTCATTTTTATTGGCTTTTGATATAAAAACACAAAAAAATAGAATTTGCCCATTTTTTTGGCATCCATTGTTAGGTATGCCCATATGGTGACCACGGATATGGTCTAAAAGTGTGAACATTTTCATTTCACTACACCTTTAAGGAGTGGAGCAGCAGCGTTCTGAAACAACTGCAGTCATGTGATTTATTTTTCAGGGAGACCTGTTAAGACACAGTTAGTTACAGTAGTCACGTCTACTGAAGATTAATGTATGGACACGTTTTATCCTGATGAGCCCTTTAACCTGTAGGTATATTTATGTATATTATAGGCTGACTTTGTTATTGTGTTAATGTGGCTGTTACAATTCAGGCCGAGACCATGAATGCAAGGTTTTTGACTTGGCTAGAGGGTTTTTAACATTACTGATTGGAGTGGCTTTTAATCTCTAGTAGTCTTCCTATACCGTGGCTCCAAAAAGTATTACTTTTTGTGGTTGTTAAAATGAAGATAATTATGGCACTTGCATGTTAGGAGGAAGCATTTCTGAATACAATAAATAAATCAACACATCTGTCTCAAGAGATGTATAGAGCACTGGTTCTCAGTGTGTGTGTGTGTGTGTGTGTGTGTGTGGGGGGGGGGGGGGGTTGTGTGTGTATGTAATATTAATTTGTATGCATAGATATCACAGATTTAGTAATACAAGTATTGAATAGTTTATTGAATGATATTTAGTATTGATGGAAAGGGGGTGGGAGCAATAAGCTATGCTTCTTCTCACTCCTTTTGAATTAGCTTTTTTGAGTGGTGTAAACCACTCCTACGACTGGCTTTGTTAGTTTACGTGTCTGTCTGTCTGTCTGTCTGTTCGTAAAAAATGAGCATGGTTGCTACGGTCACCCAGTTCACACAGGTGTGATATCATTACGTCAGACCACAGCTGATCAGGCTATATAAGATCTTACACCACTCAGTTCACACGGGTGTGATTTTTTTGTATTATTTTGTACTTTATTTGATTGGTTGATTGAAATGTTTATTTGAATAAATATTTTTTTTTAAAACAATATAAACAGAAACGTTTATATTGTTTATATTGTTTAAAAATCAATCCCCATCTAAATGATTGAAAGTTAGGAAACAAACCCTCAATAACTCACTTAAATGATGAGGATCTTAAAGTGTAGGTTCTGGTCCCCAGAGATAAAGAATTGTCTCAAAAGGTGATGCATACCAAACTGGGATGCATGAAATGAAAAAGGTTAAGAATCGCTGGCCTAATGTACTCCAAGAAGAATCCACGTAGCTTTAACTGGGCTAGCTTTAATGCTGTTTACTGTAAGGATGTGTTTTTAATCTGATAAACCTCCTGGAATTCCCCTACATTGTACCGCAAGGTCATTAAAGCAAAGCAAAACACTGCAAACGTCCACACGCCATGGGTGGGTATAGTGGGTGCTATATATGAATCCCAGTCATTATACAAGAAGAAACAGAGGATGGGAATAACAGTCTACATGCAACGGGATTGCAATGTAATCCCAAAGGATTAGGTTAGCAATTAGAATTTAAGTAGACAAATGATGACCCATAATGGAAGGCAAATTGAAAACAACAGTGCTATGGTCCTTGTACAGTACAGTACAGTACAGTACAGTACAGTACAGTACAGTACAGTACAGTACAGTACAGTACAGTACAGTGTCTCAGTGATTGCTCATCCTTGAACCATGAGACATTAGACAATTAATCATCCACAGACACATTCCAGGAAAAAAAGCTAAAAGGAAAATGTGATTATATTTGTGACTTTCTTTTAGAAATCAAAAGCACTAAAATTGACCCATAGAATATCTTTTAAAATCAAGCCATGCACTGACTATAATGGAACACTGAATGCTTATCCGTGTACATGAACTCTGCCAGCTTTCATGAATAACACAATAACGCCTAAATTATGCTCCATTCTATGTCAGCGGTGTGCACCGAAAATAGCAGATCTACAAGCTCACAACGCGTGGCTCGTAAAATTGGCTATTTTGGCACACAATACCATATAGTCTAAATCCCCGCTTAAGGGGGAAAATAAAAAGTCAAATAGCCTAGACGCTTTCCAAAAAAAAGGTTTGAAAAATGAGAGTCTCTTTCGCAAGAGAGAGCCCATGAGGAATCTGATCCTGGGGTATCAATCTCTGTCTGTGTGATAAAGACACTGGTGACAGAGGAGTTGATCGCCGGCCCAGGGTGGGGTCCACGCATATTTGTCTGCTAGTTCTACAGTAAATGCTGCCGTCTCCACCCAAAAAACTCAAAAACCGCTCCCCGTCCCGGGCAGGCTGCTCGCTTCTTCTCCCAAAGCCTGTCCAACAGCCGTCCAAGTCCAACATGTTGTACAACCCCTGTGTCTACCTACAGTACAGTACTACAAACCCATCAGCAGTTCCGTGTCTCCGACTAGACATGGACCACAAGGAGCCTGTATGCTGCGCCGCCGCTAATGAGAAAACAACATGTGTCTAATCAGCAAGAGAGAAACGAGCCCCAGGAAAACCATCAGTCGCAGTGGCCGTGTGCGATACGGCCCGTGTCAGCAGGGTTTGCCAGTTGGCACAAACGCGCCACTGGCAACCACCAGGCCTGGGCTGTTTATGTATCGTAAAGGTTTTCGCTGGAAGTCAGTTCACAGCTCGAGTTGATTTAGGACTGTAACACAAACCCATTAGTGCAGTGTATTCTGTGTGAGCGAGCGTCGCATTCCTACCCTACCACCACACGCAGCAAAATGGACGCTGTCTCAGCTCGTATAAATCATTAGGGTCTGGGCAAGCGCGTACGAAAAGGCAGTTTACACGTTTCATCAAAAGAAATGATAGGGCTTATCACATAATCACTCTAAAGTTATTGGCAGGCCCGAAAAGGCAATTAACTTTCCAGTGGCTCCAATTAAACTCCGAGAGTAATTTCTTTGACAGCTCCAACCATATTGTCAACATAAATACGTTCAGAATCATAATTCAAAATCATAACAAGCTCCTATACCGTATATCACCCCCACTGGGTCAGTTGCTGTGCATGAATCAACAAGATCTACAGCAGATCTTATACACAATACACATTGTTTTTTAACCAAACTGGATCACAAGGCTGGGTTAAAAAGTATGATTAGAATAACATTAATTACACATGTATACATATAAGTTTTATTTTCCATATCAGAAATGTTTTTTAGAATTGATTGTGATGTTGTTTCTGTCCTCGGAGAGCGGTGTAGTCATCAGCCATGTCAGTTATTATTTTTTTTATTGTTTTTGTCTTTTTCTTTGACGGTTATGTTTTGTCTCTTTTTATTGTAAGTCTCTTGTTGTTTGTTTGTATGTTTCTGCTATTTTTTTTTACCAATCTGTAACTTGCTGGTTAAATATTACTGAAATGCCTGTATACCAAAAATCATAATAAAAATCACTCTTACCTCCTTCTAATGAGCCTGAGCGTGTATCTTAGTAAAAAAACATGATTTTAAAAGGTCCAAACGGGTCCGTTTTCACTGTGTGGCTGTGGAGATGAGTGACATACTGTATACAGTAGATAGTGTGTTGCATGGCATGGGGACTACAGGGACGGATTAGTATGTATTAAGAGAGTCCAGATGCAAGGCCACGGCACAGATGGGTTCAGACTAATACGTCGCTACTCTAAAAATCACACCCGTGCGAAGGGAGGGGCACTCTTATCATCTGCAGTGGCTCAGGGGTAGAGTGGCTGGATGGTAACCGCAAGGTTGCCAGTTCGAACCCGGGCTCCCCCAGAGTTGGTGTCGAAGTGTCCTTGAGCAAGACACTGAACCCTAATTGCTCCCGATGTGCTGGTTGGTACCTTGTATGGTTTCTTCCGCCATCGGTGTATGAATGTTGTGTGAGTGGGTGAATGTAATGCCTTGGATAAAGGCGCTATATAAATGCACCATTTACCAGTTATCATACTCAATTCCGGCCAATCACAATTTGCGTTCCTCACCTTTCGTCTTCAATGTTTGTGTTTACACAAACACTCAAAGCTGGACATAGGAGGGGCTGCAGGCGCCCCTCAAAAACATGAACAGCGATGTCATCCCTACCATGTAACAGAAACAACTAATGTCGTCCCACCATATCACATTAGTTTTGCATAATTCATAAGACAATAAATCAGTATCCAACAGAGCGTATAGGACTACAGTAAAATCCTCAGTGTTAACCCCTTTTGGTGTTTTAACTTACAGTATGTTATGCTTTAGCTATTGAAAAATAGCAGATCTACAATTTCATAGCGCGGCACCGAGTGCCGCGCTATGAAATTGTAAGTCTGCTATTTTTTTTAAATCGTGAAAATGTGCCTGAAATCTTTGAATATATATTCTTTGAGTTTCAGTTTTTAACTCAAATCTTTGCTTCTGGGGGGGTCCCTGGAACAACATATTTTGAAATATTGAGAACCACTGATATAGAAACATGAGGTTTTTCAGATTATTTTTTTTCAAAAAGATTTTTTTTTAAATTTCGACGTCAGGCCTAAATGGATTAAAGGAGCACTTCATCCATTTTCAACAATAACTTCGTATAACAAATTAATTTCCGTCCACTCGCTCTGCGTATCAGAGTTGGCCGTTGACAATAATTCAGAAACCTGCCCTATACAGTATCAATCACATCTGGATGGAGATTCCAAGCTATTGGAAACGACGCCTTTCTCTTCCTGGGAAGTTACCGTAGAAGCCATTGTTCTTGCCTCAATAAATCAAATAAAAATAATAAAAAAACTTGTTTGAAATGACCACTGATGATGTCATTGGTGGGCCTGAACTGTAAGAGGTGCAGCTAGATACAATAACAGTCTGACTGATACAGGTCAATTCGGTTTAATGTTCTTCTAGCGCATGAACTGTTTCTGTGCCTGTAGCGTTGCTAAAGCAGATTAAAAGGGCTCCAGATGGACTCCAGTGGTGGCCGTGCAGAGCCTGGATGTGGTAACAGGCCCCCCCCCCCCCCCCCCCCCCCCCCCCCAGCCAGCCATGTCTACACATCTGTATGAGTGGATGACCGAGGGACTGAAAGTAGGTCAACCAGATTGTCTGCCTGCCTCCCGTTAATGTATGTTTCGCCAACCTTAATGCATGTTCGAACTAACGGGAGGTCGAACCACGAGGAAGTCCCTTTGCCGATAAATGATCATATCGGTACATGCTGCGTTTTATTCCAAAGACTATATGACTAAACTAAAATCAAAATTTGCTGCCAAAATCAACACTGACTGGATGAATGGAGAATGGAATGTGATATGACAAATCTCAATGATACAAACATGTTTATCACATGACTCCAGACATAATGTCTACTGATTTGTGTGAATTTTGGAAAGAATCTGTAGGTAGCACACATTGTGTTTGGAGGAAAGGTGAAATATGCGTGGCCTATATGGGGGTGTTTCATCATGATCCAAGGAATCCAGGGGGAAAGACTTTTGTTCATATGACCTATGGTCAAAACATAAAGCACCCTGGTATAGCGCCACCATGAGGCCAATTTGAAAAATGTGTGTCTTCCTTGGCCTTTTGGGACTGTGCATGCAAAGTTGGACACCGATCGGTGTCCGACATAAGCTGCACACAGACTGTGTGGAGTTTGCATGTTGTCCCCCGTGTCCCCTAGGGTAGGTACCCTCACATGTTCTCCCCGTGTCCCCTATAGGGTAGGTACCCTCACATGTTCTCCCCGTGTCCCCTGGGGTAGGTACCCTCACATGTTCACCCCGTGTCCCCTAGGGTAGGTACCCTCACATGTTGTCCCCCGTGTCCCCTATAGGGTAGGTACCCTCACATGTTCTCCCCGTGTCCCCTAGGGTAGGTACCCTCACATGTTCTCCCCGTGTCCCCTAGGGTAGGTACCCTCACATGTTCACCCCGTGTCCCCTAGGGTAGGTACCCTCACATGTTCTCCCCGTGTCCCCTGGGGTAGGTACCCTCACATGTTCTCCCCGTGTCCCCTAGGGTAGGTACCCTCACATGTTCTCCCCGTGTCCCCTGGGGTAGGTACCCTCACATGTTCTCCCCGTGTCCCCTATAGGGTAGGTACCCTCACATGTTCTCCCCGTGTCCCCTAGGGTAGGTACCCTCACATGTTCTCCCCGTGTCCCCTATAGGGTAGGTACCCTCACATGTTCTCCCCGTGTCCCCTAGGGTAGGTACCCTCACATGTTCTCCCCGTGTCCCCTATAGGGTAGGTACCCTCACATGTTCTCCCCGTGTCCCCTAGGGTAGGTACCCTCACATGTTCTCCCCGTGTCCCCTAGGGTAGGTACCCTCACATGTTCACCCCGTGTCCCCTGGGGTAGGTACCCTCACATGTTCTCCCCGTGTCCCCTATAGGGTAGGTACCCTCACATGTTCTCCCCGTGTCCCCTAGGGTAGGTACCCTCACATGTTCTCCCCGTGTCCCCTAGGGTAGGTACCCTCACATGTTCTCCCCGTGTCCCCTAGGGTAGGTACCCTCACATGTTCTCCCCGTGTCCCCTATAGGGTAGGTACCCTCACATGTTCTCCCCGTGTTCCCTAGGGTAGGTACCCTCACATGTTCTCCCCGTGTTCCCTAGGGTAGGTACCCTCACATGTTCTCCCCGTGTCCCCTAGGGTAGGTACCCTCACATGTTCTCCCCGTGTCCCCTAGGGTAGGTACCCTCACATGTTCTCCCCGTGTTCCCTAGGGTAGGTACCCTCACATGTTCTCCCCGTGTCCCCTAGGGTAGGTACCCTCACATGTTCTCCCCGTGTCCCCTAGGGTAGGTACCCTCACATGTTCTCCCCGTGTCCCCTAGGGTAGGTACCCTCACATGTTCTCCCCGTGTCCCCTAGGGTAGGTACCCTCACATGTTCTCCCCGTGTCCCCTAGGGTAGGTACCCTCACATGTTCTCCCCGTGTCCCCTAGGGTAGGTACCCTCACATGTTCTCCCCGTGTCCCCTAGGGTAGGTACCCTCACATGTTCTCCCCGTGTCCCCTAGGGTAGGTACCCTCACATGTTCTCCCCGTGTCCCCTGGGGTAGGTACCCTCACATGTTCTCCCCGTGTCCCCTAGGGTAGGTACCCTCACATGTTCTCCCCGTGTCCCCTGGGGTAGGTACCCTCACATGTTCTCCCCGTGTCCCCTAGGGTAGGTACCCTCACATGTTGTCCCCCGTGTCCCCTAGGGTAGGTACCCTCACATGTTCTCCCCGTGTCCCCTGGGGTAGGTACCCTCACATGTTCTCCCCGTGTCCCCTATAGGGTAGGTACCCTCACATGTTCTCCCCGTGTCCCCTAGGGTAGGTACCCTCACATGTTCTCCCCGTGTCCCCTATAGGGTAGGTACCCTCACATGTTCTCCCCGTGTCCCCTAGGGTAGGTACCCTCACATGTTGTCCCCCGTGTCCCCTAGGGTAGGTACCCTCACATGTTCTCCCCGTGTCCCCTAGGGTAGGTACCCTCACATGTTCTCCCCGTGTCCCCTAGGGTAGGTACCCTCACATGTTCTCCCCGTGTCCCCTAGGGTAGGTACCCTCACATGTTCTCCCCGTGTCCCCTAGGGTAGGTACCCTCACATGTTGTCCCCCGTGTCCCCTAGGGTAGGTACCCTCACATGTTCTCCCCGTGTCCCCTAGGGTAGGTACCCTCACATGTTCTCCCCGTGTCCCCTAGGGTAGGTACCCTCACATGTTCTCCCCGTGTCCCCTAGGGTAGGTACCCTCACATGTTCTCCCCGTGTCCCCTGGGGTAGGTACCCTCACATGTTCTCCCCGTGTCCCCTATAGGGTAGGTACCCTCACATGTTCTCCCCGTGTCCCCTAGGGTAGGTACCCTCACATGTTCTCCCCGTGTCCCCTAGGGTAGGTACCCTCACATGTTCTCCCCGTGTCCCCTGGGGTAGGTACCCTCACATGTTCTCCCCGTGTCCCCTATAGGGTAGGTACCCTCACATGTTCTCCCCGTGTCCCCTAGGGTAGGTACCCTCACATGTTCTCCCCGTGTCCCCTGGGGTAGGTACCCTCACATGTTCTCCCCGTGTCCCCTAGGGTAGGTACCCTCACATGTTCTCCCCGTGTCCCCTGGGGTAGGTACCCTCACATGTTCTCCCCGTGTCCCCTATAGGGTAGGTACCCTCACATGTTCTCCCCGTGTCCCCTAGGGTAGGTACCCTCACATGTTCTCCCCGTGTCCCCTAGGGTAGGTACCCTCACATGTTCTCCCCGTGTCCCCTATAGGGTAGGTACCCTCATATGTTCTCCCCGTGTCCCCTAGGGTAGGTACCCTCACATGTTCTCCCCGTGTCCCCTAGGGTAGGTACCCTCACATGTTCTCCCCGTGTCCCCTAGGGTAGGTACCCTCACATGTTCTCCCCGTGTCCCCTATAGGGTAGGTACCCTCACATGTTCTCCCCGTGTCCCCTAGGGTAGGTACCCTCACATGTTCTCCCCGTGTCCCCTAGGGTAGGTACCCTCACATGTTCTCCCCGTGTCCCCTAGGGTAGGTACCCTCACATGTTCTCCCCGTGTCCCCTAGGGTAGGTACCCTCACATGTTCTCCCCGTGTCCCCTAGGGTAGGTACCCTCACATGTTCTCCCCGTGTCCCCTGGGGTAGGTACCCTCACATGTTCTCCCCGTGTCCCCTATAGGGTAGGTACCCTCACATGTTCTCCCCGTGTCCCCTAGGGTAGGTACCCTCACATGTTCTCCCCGTGTCCCCTAGGGTAGGTACCCTCACATGTTCTCCCCGTGTCCCCTGGGGTAGGTACCCTCACATGTTCTCCCCGTGTCCCCTATAGGGTAGGTACCCTCACATGTTCTCCCCGTGTCCCCTAGGGTAGGTACCCTCACATGTTCTCCCCGTGTCCCCTATAGGGTAGGTACCCTCACATGTTCTCCCCGTGTCCCCTAGGGTAGGTACCCTCACATGTTCTCCCCGTGTCCCCTAGGGTAGGTACCCTCACATGTTCTCCCCGTGTCCCCTGGGGTAGGTACCCTCACATGTTCTCCCCGTGTCCCCTATAGGGTAGGTACCCTCACATGTTCTCCCCGTGTCCCCTAGGGTAGGTACCCTCACATGTTCTCCCCGTGTCCCCTAGGGTAGGTACCCTCACATGTTCTCCCCGTGTCCCCTAGGGTAGGTACCCTCACATGTTCTCCCCGTGTCCCCTAGGGTAGGTACCCTCACATGTTCACCCCGTGTCCCCTAGGGTAGGTACCCTCACATGTTCTCCCCGTGTCCCCTAGGGTAGGTACCCTCACATGTTCTCCCCGTGTCCCCTAGGGTAGGTACCCTCACATGTTCTCCCCGTGTCCCCTAGGGTAGGTACCCTCACATGTTCTCCCCGTGTCCCCTAGGGTAGGTACCCTCACATGTTCTCCCCGTGTCCCCTATAGGGTAGGTACCCTCACATGTTCTCCCCGTGTCCCCTAGGGTAGGTACCCTCACATGTTCTCCCCGTGTCCCCTGGGGTAGGTACCCTCACATGTTCTCCCCGTGTCCCCTAGGGTAGGTACCCTCACATGTTCTCCCCGTGTCCCCTATAGGGTAGGTACCCTCACATGTTCTCCCCGTGTCCCCTAGGGTAGGTACCCTCACATGTTCTCCCCGTGTCCCCTAGGGTAGGTACCCTCACATGTTCTCCCCGTGTCCCCTGGGGTAGGTACCCTCACATGTTCTCCCCGTGTCCCCTATAGGGTAGGTACCCTCACATGTTCTCCCCGTGTCCCCTAGGGTAGGTACCCTCACATGTTCTCCCCGTGTCCCCTAGGGTAGGTACCCTCACATGTTCTCCCCGTGTCCCCTAGGGTAGGTACCCTCACATGTTCTCCCCGTGTCCCCTAGGGTAGGTACCCTCACATGTTCACCCCGTGTCCCCTAGGGTAGGTACCCTCACATGTTCTCCCCGTGTCCCCTAGGGTAGGTACCCTCACATGTTCTCCCCGTGTCCCCTAGGGTAGGTACCCTCACATGTTCTCCCCGTGTCCCCTAGGGTAGGTACCCTCACATGTTCTCCCCGTGTCCCCTAGGGTAGGTACCCTCACATGTTCTCCCCGTGTCCCCTATAGGGTAGGTACCCTCACATGTTCTCCCCGTGTCCCCTAGGGTAGGTACCCTCACATGTTCTCCCCGTGTCCCCTGGGGTAGGTACCCTCACATGTTCTCCCCGTGTCCCCTAGGGTAGGTACCCTCACATGTTCTCCCCGTGTCCCCTAGGGTAGGTACCCTCACATGTTCTCCCCGTGTCCCCTAGGGTAGGTACCCTCACATGTTCTCCCCGTGTCCCCTAGGGTAGGTACCCTCACATGTTCTCCCCGTGTCCCCTATAGGGTAGGTACCCTCACAAAAAAACATGCAGTAATCCTGGTCTCTATACTGCCTCCCCCTGGCCAGCCTGGGCGCCTGATGGAGGGGAAAGGAACTGGTTTGAATAACGTGTTC
This sequence comes from Electrona antarctica, assembly GCF_951216825.1. NCBI lineage: Eukaryota > Metazoa > Chordata > Actinopteri > Myctophiformes > Myctophidae > Electrona > Electrona antarctica. The sequence continues at coordinate 4,450,549 of NC_136791.1, read as the reverse complement.
CTTCCATGTGCTACTGTACGTCCAACCGGGGAAACTCCCTGGTGAAAAGAAGTGGCTTGGATTCCTCATGCATTGAAGGAAACATGAGGTCAGTTCGTTGCTCTCCCCAGGTTGGGAGAGGGAGTGTAGCGACCAGGATTGCATTAACATAGACAAATTGACACTGGGTGGAAAAAAATGTGTTACAAAAATCGTGGGATTAAAAAAAGAACGAAAAAAAAAAAACTGCACCACACACACACACACACACACACACACACACACACACACACACACACACACACACACACACACACACACACACACACACACACACACACACACACACACACACACACACACACACACACACACACACACACACACACACACACACACACACACACACAGCCTGTTGGCCCAGCGAACACAAAAGCAGTACAGAGCTATACAGACATCAGACACTAGTTATGTCTCTAGCATTTCTCTGCCGTAGGTCATTGTAAGAGTGCAACGGGTCATGAACCTACATGCACAGAACCCCCCCCCCCCCCCCCCCGGCCACAGCTGTGGGGGCAGACCATAACCTCACTAGCCTCCCCTGGCTGAAGGAAGTCTCCTACGACCCCTTCCAGACTTTTCCATAAATCTGCTGAGTGATTGCGGTGGCCAATTAAGCCTTGCTCAACTGCCCCCCGGAGGACCGAACGGTCACATCCGTAACAGCGAGGAGAAACCAAAGCTTTGGCTCGTACCCGGGGTCCTGCCCCCCGGAGGACCGAACGGTCACATCCGTAACAGCGAGGAGAACCCAAAGCTTTGGCTCGTACCCGGGGTCCTGCAGTAATAACAGCGTGGACCGTGGTACAATGAAAACGGGGGTTGAGGGGCCTACAACTAGAATAGCTGCTATTGTGCCTGTGGTCATGCAGTCACTCAAGTGCAATATTCAGGAAGGCCATTTCATTACATCCAATAGGGCCTCAATCATGTGTAAAATTTGCAGTTTGAATAGGACCGGCTATCATATCAATCATCAACCTCTGCAGCCACGGCGGCCTAATGGAGGCCCTTTCTTCCTGCTTGACTCTCTGTGTTTATTGTTCCCATTTATCAGAGTTTGGCTTAATTTAGTTTTTTCTTTTTAATCATGAATGATTGCCGTTGTGCTTACCAAGGGTGTTCACAGCTAACATGTTTCCTCAAGATTAGGACGAAATGAAAAAAATATATGTTGCATCGCAGGAGAAAACCATCTCTCAAACTGACGTTGAGTGTCAGGGTTTTTCGTTCTTTTTTTTTTCCTTTTTGTTCCTATTATCATACAATTATAGCCTATTGTTACCAATGTTTTTAAATAGGGTGGAACGCTTTTAGAGCTAAAGCAATTATGGCTCAAAATGGAATATTGTGTAACAACTGATATGCGATATGCAGTGGGGGAAGTACTCCATTTATTTACTTAAGTAAAAGCAGCAGTAAAAGTCCACAATGTAGAAATACTACGCACTACATAAATACTGGCATCAAAATATACTCAACTCAAATAAAAGAGCACATTTAAAATGACTGAAGCCAACCAATGTGCTATACAATAATACAACACAGCAAGAGAACAACAACACATTGATACAGCAATCTGATTCTAAGAACTCTGACAACAAGTACAGTACAATGGGTATTGCATAACCGGGTTATGTAATCGTTCCTAACTTGCATCGTCCCCGAGTAGGCCGGTGCGCAACGGGTAGTTATGGTAACTCTGAGACGGTACAGATGGAACCAGATGGATCCGCGTATGGTTCCATTTGTACTCAGTAGAAGTTAAATCGACACTCAGGATTTTACAGTTTACATATGACCACCAGGTTATATGTGCATATATACCTAAAGGTTGGGGGAGCGTAGGATCCCGGAGGATGCTCGCATGTGACATTCACTCATCGATGTCAGGAAACCAGGGGAAGTCCAGTCTGGAAGTGATGCGGTCGCTGCCGTCACACTCATGATTCTCAAACACTGTTATGAGTGTGCAGTTTCACAATCTCTTCATTGTGGAGAGAGTAGCATTTACGGTAAACCTGTAAAGCCTTGGCTTGTTTGAAAAATTACAGTAGGATATGTTCATTGGTGCTGCGTTTAACCTGCACTTTGAGACTGTGTGGAGTCTGTACAAAGTTACATGTGTTTGTTATTTCGTATTTATACTAAACAGTAGATTTCATCCAGACGAATCCATAAAAGGAGGCTCTTGGGTTGATGACTGTGGGATATTTGGTTTGCTAGATTGACAATACATGCATTCCACAAAGCCCAATACAATCGAATTTATAATGCTTTTAATGGCATGTCGACTTGAAAAGGTGTCCAAAAAGGGGGGGGGGGGGGGGGAGAAAGAAAACAAAATAAAATGTGCATATATTTTTTCCAAGTCATACATTTTCCGTGTAACAATATTTTGGCCTCTGCTCTGTGCCTCTTCAGTTAAAACCAGTTAAGTTTGTACAAATACAGTCTCAATTATATGTTGTAAATCTTGGTACCCACGTTTTATGTGAAAGTAATATAAGCGACCTAATTGTTGACTAAACGCACAACTTGTTCCCCAACTCCGAAGCCTGATTTATACTTAAGTTGCGTGCCGGTGTCACACGCCGAAAGTATAGCGGATCTATAAGTCCACAACGTGTCACGCTGCGATGCCTTTGTGAGCTTGTAGATTGGCTATTTTCGGTGCGCGACACACGCTCTACGACAGAGTAGAACTCAGGCTAAAATGTTCATTAGGCCTCAATTCCTTTGGATGACATCATCTGTGGTCGCAACGGTTTGGGTGTGTGTGTGTGTGGTGGTTCTACACCATTCTCTTTGTTTGCACATGTTGTCACTTTGTGTGAAAATAGGTGCCCATGCAGTACCCCCACAAACCTCCTCATTTGCACATCGTCGGCTACGTTTTTTAACCCATTTTGACCTGAGATCAGATTCTAAAAATGTCTTATTTTATATTTTTTATGATCAGTACTTTATTTGGATTTTTTACAAATACAGAAAACAGAAAACAGAAAAAACGAACACAAGCAACAACAACAACAGAATACGTATGCATGGACATTATGTATGACTAAAAATGTCTTCTACATCCTGACAGTTTTCTGAAAAAGCTATGTTTCTATGTCAGTCGTTCTTCGATTTTTCAAAAATAGCAGACCTACAAGCTCATAATGAGCTTGTAGATCTGCTATTTTTCAATAGCTAAAGCATAACATAATGCTAACACCAAAAGGGGTTCCCGCACAAAATGGGTTAATGGTTCTGCGAACAATTATGTATACAAGAAGCATCTCGTAAAAAGGCACTAATATAGACGTTTTATGACCACTGGCAATCTTTTCCCCATGCAGGACAAAGACATCATAGGATCAGCAGTGGATGACTTCATCCACTATATTTTATCTCTCTGGAGTTAAAATATACAGCCGTGCAAGGTGCTTGGCAAAAAATCAATAGGGGAATCTCGCTCTCTCTCCCTAGATAGATACTGCACAGAGGTCTACTCTGGTTTCCATGCGTATATAGGACAGTTTTTGCACAACCCAGCTGTGGGTTTTGGTCCCTAGTAAAATGTTTTTAAGTCTAGACGTCCCACCAGAATAGAAACATTGAATGCATTTGGCTGAGAATCAACCAGTCCTACCAACTGAGTGAGTGCACTTTCTCATGACTATGAAAAAATAAACTACTCCACACTATTCTTAGATCTATGACTCTGTAGTGCAATAAACATGCCCTTTTTGAAAAGGAATGTCAATATTGCAATGCCTGATAAGGCCAGACCAAATAACTAAGAATCTTAATCAAGATATGGAGATATGCATAGGTTTAGCTATTGAAAAATAGCAGATCTACAAGCTCATAGCGCGGCACCGAGTGCCGCGCTACGAGCTTGTAGGTCTGCTATTTTTGAAAATCGAAGAACGACTGACATAGAAACATAGCTTTTTCAGAAAACTGTCAGGATTTAGAAGACATTTTTAGAATCTGATCTCAGGTCAAAATGGGTTAAATTAATGCAAACAACAAACTTTTGGTCTACTAAGAGTAAAGTAGTGCAGAGAACGGATACATAAATAAGTTTAAATCCCTGCGTTAGCTTTGACAGAAAAACACATTTGGGAAATAGGCAAACTTGCACAGCCTGTATAAGACAGTGTGTTGATCCAGTCCTGTTGGTGATGAAAAGCAGGGAGTGAGTACAACATTTGATAGATTGCCCAAAGATTCCATTCCATTTTAATGTCTCTCCAAGAGTCTCTTTTCTCTTGACTGCATAACAACACAATGGTCGCCCAGAATGGCTCTTGCCTTTTGTTGTTCACTCAAGTGTTGGAAAAAAATAACAAACGTCCCTAAATGGGCGAGCAATTTATGTTTCCAGTCAAGATTCCTCAACAAATATGATTTGGCTATAAAGGCTGTTTGGAGGTGCATTCCCTGAGGGAGCCTCTGTGACTCACTGTTCAGGAATCTCTCCATACATACATACGCTGTGCTAATGCACAATGACAAACAGCGCAGACGGATCAGGGATCTCCAAACATTTCTCCACAGACTTCATAGAGCAATCAATTTATCACAGGCACTGGTAGAGCAGCGCCAAGGCTTTTAACTGCAACACAAGACACAATTCGTGCAGCTTTGCAGGGGGAGTGCACGAAGATTGATGGCCAGATGAACATCTATTATGACTAACAGCACTCGGTGGTTTTCAGACGGTGCCGCTGGCCCGCTTGAAGTGTGTGTGTATGGGGCCAGTGATGCTGCGTTGGCCCGGCCAGGAAGACTTGAAGTGTGTGTGTATGGGGCCAGTGACGCTGCGTTGGCCCGGGCCAGGAGGACTTGAAGTGTGTGTATGGGGGCCGGTGACGCTGTGTTGGCCCGGGCCAGGAGGACTTGAAGTGTGTGTGTATGGGGCCAGTGACGCTGCGTTGGCCCGGCCAGGAGGACTTGAAGTGTGTGTGTATGGGGCCGGTGATGCTGCGTTGGCCCGGGCCAGGAGGACTTGAAGTGTGTGTATGGGGGCCGGTGACGCTGTGTTGGCCGGGCCAGGAGGACTTGAAGTGTGTGTATGGGGCCGGTGGCGCTGCGTTGGCCCGGGCCAGGAGGACTTGAAGTGTGTGTACTATGGGGCCAGTGACGCTGCGTTGGCCCGGGCAGGAGGACTTGAAGTGTGTGTATGGGGCCAGTGATGCTGCGTTGGCCCGGGCCAGGAGGACTTGAAGTGTGTGTATGGGGCCGGTGATGCTGCGTTGGCCGGGGCCAGGAGGACTTGAAGTGTGTGTATGGGGCCGGTGACGCTGCGTTGGCCCGGGGCCAGGAGGACTTGAAGTGTGTGTATGGGGCCGGTGACGCTGCGTTGGCCCGGGGCCAGGAGGACTTGAAGTGTGTGTACTATGGGGCCAGTGACGCTGCGTTGGCCGGGGCAGGAGGACTTGAAGTGTGTGTATGGGGCCGGTGATGCTGCGTTGGCCCGGGCAGGAGGACTTGAAGTGTGTGTACTATGGGGCCAGTGACGCTGCGTTGGCCGGGGCAGGAGGACTTGAAGTGTGTGTATGGGGCCGGTGATGCTGCGTTGGCCCGGGCAGGAGGACTTGAAGTGTGTGTATGGGGCCAGTGACGCTGCGTTGGCCGGGCCAGGGAGACTTGAAGTGTGTGTGTATGGGGCCGGTGACGCTGCGTTGGCCCGGGCCAGGAGGACTTGAAGTGTGTGTACTATGGGGCCGGTGACGCTGCGTTGGCCGGGCCAGGAGGACTTGAAGTGTGTGTATGGGGCCGGTGACGCTGCGTTGGCCCGGGGCCAGGAGGACTTGAAGTGTGTGTATGGGGGCCAGTGACGCTGCGTTGGCCCGGGCCAGGAGGACTTGAAGTGTGTGTATGGGGCCAGTGACGCTGTGTTGGCCGGGGCCAGGAGGACTTGAAGTGTGTGTATGGGGCCAGTGATGCTGCGTTGGCCCGGGCCAGGAGGACTTGAAGTGTGTGTATGGGGCCGGTGACGCTGCGTTGGCCCGGGGCCAGGAGGACTTGAAGTGTGTGTATGGGGGCCAGTGACGCTGTGTTGGCCCGGCCAGGAGGACTTGAAGTGTGTGTATGGGGGCCAGTGACGCTGCGTTGGCCCGGGCCAGGAGGACTTGAAGTGTGTGTATGGGGGCCAGTGACGCTGTGTTGGCCCGGCCAGGAGGACTTGAAGTGTGTGTATGGGGGCCAGTGACGCTGCGTTGGCCCGGGCCAGGAGGACTTGAAGTGTGTGTATGGGGGCCAGTGACGCTGTGTTGGCCCGGCCAGGAGGACTTGAAGTGTGTGTATGGGGGCCAGTGACGCTGTGTTGGCCCGGGCAGGAGGACTTGAAGTGTGTGTATGGGGGCCAGTGACGCTGCGTTGGCCCGGGCCAGGAGGACTTGAAGTGTGTGTATGGGGCCAGTGACGCTGCGTTGGCCCGGGCCAGGAGGACTTGAAGTGTGTGTATGGGGCCGGTGACGCTGCGTTGGCCCGGGCCAGGAGGACTTGAAGTGTGTGTATGGGGCCGGTGACGCTGCGTTGGCCGGGCCAGGAGGACTTGAAGTGTGTGTATGGGGCCAGTGATGCTGCGTTGGCCCGGGCCAGGAGGACTTGAAGTGTGTGTATGGGGCCGGTGACGCTGCGTTGGCCCGGGCCAGGAGGACTTGAAGTGTGTGTATGGGGCCGGTGGCGCTGCGTTGGCCCGGGGCCAGGAGGACTTGAAGTGTGTGTATGGGGCCAGTGATGCTGCGTTGGCCCGGGCCAGGAGGACTTGAAGTGTGTGTATGGGGCCGGTGGCGCTGCGTTGGCCCGGGGCCAGGAGGACTTGAAGTGTGTGTATGGGGCCAGTGACGCTGCGTTGGCCCGGGCCAGGAGGACTTGAAGTGTGTGTATGGGGCCAGTGACGCTGCGTTGGCCCGGGCCAGGAGGACTTGAAGTGTGTGTATGGGGCCGGTGACGCTGCGTTGGCCGGGGCCAGGAGGACTTGAAGTGTGTGTATGGGGGCCAGTGACGCTGCGTTGGCCCGGGCCAGGAGGACTTGAAGTGTGTGTATGGGGCCAGTGACGCTGCGTTGGCCCGGGCCAGGAGGACTTGAAGTGTGTGTATGGGGCCAGTGACGCTGCGTTGGCCCGGGCCAGGAGGACTTGAAGTGTGTGTATGGGGCCGGTGGCGCTGCGTTGGCCCGGGCCAGGAGGACTTGAAGTGTGTGTATGGGGCCAGTGACGCTGCGTTGGCCCGGGCCAGGAGGACTTGAAGTGTGTGTATGGGGCCAGTGACGCTGCGTTGGCCCGGGCCAGGAGGACTTGAAGTGTGTGTATGGGGCCAGTGTCGCTGCGTTGGCCCGGGCCAGGAGGACTTGAAGTGTGTGTATGGGGCCGGTGACGCTGTGTTGGCCCGGCCAGGGAGACTTGAAGTGTGTGTACTATGGGGCCAGTGACGCTGTGTTGGCCGGGGCCAGGAGGACTTGAAGTGTGTGTATGGGGCCGGTGATGCTGCGTTGGCCCGGGCCAGGAGGACTTGAAGTGTGTGTGTATGGGGCCAGTGACGCTGCGTTGGCCCGGGCCAGGAGGACTTGAAGTGTGTGTGTATGGGGCCAGTGACGCTGCGTTGGCCCGGCCAGGAGGACTTGAAGTGTGTACTATGGGGCCAGTGACGCTGCGTTGGCCCGGCCAGGAGGACTTGAAGTGTGTGTATGGGGCCAGTGACGCTGCGTTGGCCGGGCCAGGAAGACTGACAGGGCAGAACTGTGAGTGACAGGGGCCGTGCTCCATCAGTGGTTCTCAAACTTTGACATTGCAGGGACGGGACCCCCCATAAGGACCCCCCATAACTCTCTCTGACAGTATATAAATGGAATCAAATGAACCCTTATTTGGTTCCATTTGTTATGCTGTCAGAGTTACAGACTGGAAGGGTCTATTTAGAACCCTCTCAAGGAACCCAGAAGAGTCCTATAACCACCACAGAACCACTGCTCTGGATCACCAGTACGCAGGTCTGGAGAGTCCTATAACCACCACAGAACCACTGCTCTGGATCACCAGGACGCAGGTCTGGAGAGTCCTATAACCACCACAGAACCACTGCTCTGGATCACCAGGACGCAGGTCTGGAGAGTCCTATAACCACCACAGAACCACTGCTCTGGATCACCAGGACGCAGGTCTGGAGAGTCCTATAACCACCACAGAACCACTGCTCTGGATCACCAGGACGCAGGTCTGGAGAGTCCTATAACCACCACAGAACCACTGCTCTGGATCACCAGGACGCAGGTCTGGAGAGTCCTATAACCACCACAGAACCACTGCTCTGGATCACCAGGACGCAGGTCTGGAGAGTCCTATAACCACCACAGAACCACTGCTCTGGATCACCAGGACGCAGGTCTGGAGAGTCCTATAACCACCACAGAACCACTGCTCTGGATCACCAGGACGCAGGTCTGGAGAGTCCTATAACCACCACAGAACCACTGCTCTGGATCACCAGGACGCAGGTCTGGAGAGTCCTATAACCACCACAGAACCACTGCTCTGGATCACCAGGACGCAGGTCTGGAGAGTCCTATAACCACCACAGAACCACTGCTCTGGATCACCAGGACGCAGGTCTGGAGAGTCCTATAACCACCACAGAACCACTGCTCTGGATCACCAGGACGCAGGTCTGGAGAGTCCTATAACCACCACAGAACCACTGCTCTGGATCACCAGGACGCAGGTCTGGAGAGTCCTATAACCACCACAGAACCACTGCTCTGGATCACCAGGACGCAGGTCTGGAGAGTCCTATAACCACCACAGAACCACTGCTCTGGATCACCAGGACGCTGGTCTGGTGAAGAGTCCTATAACCACCACAGAACCACTGCTCTGGATCACCAGGACGCTGGTCTGGTGAAGAGTCCTATAACCACCACAGAACCACTGCTCTGGATCACCAGGACGCAGGTCTGGTGAAGAGTCCTATAACCACCACAGAACCACTGCTCTGGATCACCAGGACGCAGGTCTGGTGAAGAGTCCTATAACCACCACAGAACCACTGCTCTGGATCACCAGGACGCAGGTCTGGTGAAGAGTCCTATAACCACCACAGAACCACTGCTCTGGATCACCAGGACGCAGGTCTGGGGACCACCAGTGGTCCAATTAGACCCTTAAGGGTCCATAACAAATTGAAACCAAATGGTTCCAAACTACGGGTCTGTAAGTCTGAGACTATACAAATGGAATGAATTTGGTTCCATTTGTATAGACTAAAGTCACGCTAAGGATTTTACAGTGTAGACTGGTTTCCCAGGGATAAAAAAACAAACAAACAAACAATGGCATTTGGGGTCCATAGCCGAATAATATGCATATCAAACTTGGGGTACTAAACTAAAAACGTTGAGAATCAGTGACCAATCTTCTAGCTTATTTAACCCATTTTGGGTGTTAGCATTATGTTATGCTTTAGCTATTGAAAAATAGCAGGTCTACAAGCTCATAGGAGCTTGTGGGTCTGCTATTTTTGAAAAATCGAAGAACCACTGACATAGAAACATAGCTTTTTCAGAAAACTGTCGGGATGTAGAAAACATTTTTAGAATCTGATCTCAGGTCAAAATGGGTTAAATCAGAGAGTGTAAACATGTTACCAAATGGATCCCTGTAATAAGGGGCCATTAATTGGGCCAGCTGGTGGTCCCCGGACCCAGCGTTGAGAACCACGCAGATCCTCGAGGATCTCTCTGTGGAGCCTGGATAATCTGATCTGCTGTGTGTTGTGCTGCAGTCAGTCAGTCAGTCAACAGACACACTGGCAGCGGCTCGGCACTGACAAACGCCGGCTTCAGCTGCGGAGAGAACAGATAGTCTCCTACTCTGGTTCTGAGTCATGTCTGCCTCTCGTTCATTGGGGCGGCCCCATGAAAAGCTTTCAGACCCAGTGGCAGTGCCAGAGGTGACATCATCACGCCACACTGTCGACGACGACGGAGGAGACTGCAGCAGGATGCTCTATAGGAGAGAGTGTCACGACCAAAACCACCACCACCGTAGTTATGAAAGTGTACAATGTCAACGCCCTTTTTATGTGCGCAGCGTGGAAGTGTGTGCCAGCGTGAGCGTGCCATTGCGTGCGCCAGCTTTTCCGTGTTTATGGTCATGTGTGTGTTCAGCTTTTTGATGATGGGGCTGGTCTGTAAAGTCACTTTCAATTTTTCTCCCCTTAGCCGAGTTAAATGGGAGAAGGGGTCTGGGTGGATTACTCAAATTAGAAAAAAAAAGATCTTTATTGGACCACTGAGGCATTATTCTAGTTTCTCTGAACTCTTCTAAAGGGGGTAGAATAACTCATATTTCCAAGGTCCAAAGAAGCCATCCAAGAAAGTGGTCTCCAAAGACTGATGGTGGGTAGGGTCGTGCCTGATGTAGCAGTACTTTGCAAATTACATAAACTCATGCATTAGCGGGGATAACATTTTCCCCTTTTAAGAGTTAATGTGCCTGCCCCGCCTCCGACCCCAACTCCCATTTCAATCTCACTCATAATATTGCTTTTGATTGGCCCACAGTCAAGTCTTTTGATTGGCCCACAGTCAAGTCTTCATCTAATTGGACGGCACATGATTTAATCTCTAGTCTACTTGGTACCTTGCGCTGATTTTATGTGGCGTCTTCCGAGCACTGAATTTATAGGTCTGTGGAAAAGTGGTTTGTTAAAAATGATTGTATGCATTGGCCTCAGTCATTAGCAATTAGTGTTATGTCCTTTGCCATTTCGACAGGACATCGCAGACCACATGTCTTCCGCTTGTCAACCGAGTGGGATGATGTATATACGCGTTTTACATTTCAGGCTTGTTTTTTTGTTGTTGTTGTTGTTGTTTTGTTGCTCGACGGGCCTCAATTTATATTTCAGCGCCGCCGACTGCAGATAGACAATGCCTTTGTGCCTGTGACAGATGGAATGCAACCAAAAGAATCAAACATCTAAAGTAATTACACATGATGATTGCAGCGTTTGCTTAAGCAACAAACAAACTAGAGAATGCTTTGGGGGGTTTCTTCAGGGGTTTCACATTACAAACCATCGTGTTTGGCATGACACGCGGTCCTGTTCGGAGCGCCACTGAGGTCTAGATCTGACACGCGGTCCTGTTCGGAGCGCCACTGAGGTCTAGATCTGCGGTGATCATTTTGACTGATATGTGGAAACATGAAGCAGACATCACACCTACAACTTCCCCCCGCGCGCAATCAGGGCTTGTCTCTGCGGCTGTCACGGTGGTTGGGAGTTAAATTCATTCTGTCTTATTTCACCCCTCAGCGCATATCATTTAGTTATTTCGCCGCAAGAGAGGGAAGACAGAAGGGGGGGGGGGGGGGGGGGGGGGGGTGGAGATGAAAAGCGAAGGGGTTCCGAGAAATTAGAGCAGTAACTATTTTTTGGTTTCCAACTAAGCGCCTGCATTCCCTTGTCCCTTCACTCTCTCCAGTCTGTCCTATGCTGATAAACAGAGGAGGTCTTCAAGGAGAGGCTGGTAGAAGGCAGACAGGGATGGGCCTGAAAGAGGCATATTGTGAGGTCACATTCTTCCCAAATGCAGGCAGGAGCCAAGTCAGTAGCCAGCGGAATTACCCCCATGAATCATGCCCATTGTGATGCCTACCCCAGGATGAGAGCATGGGAAGGAATTAGGTATGTCAGGCTCTTATCAGCTTCCCATTCGGAGTTTGGCCTCGGCCCGGCCAAACGGGCAGAAGCAGCCGGAACGGCCGCTCTCCATGCTTTGCTCACGTAGAGAGTGTCGATGAATGTGGAATTCCTCCATTGCCATGTGTTGTTACTTAAGGGTGCGCTGCAGCCAAGTTGCTGCGCTCTTTTCCATCCACGCCCGTCCTCCTGTCTGTGCACTTCCTTCCCTCCCATTTACCCAGAGATCTTTGTGGTAGGTCCTGGAGTTCAGGCAATATTAGGTTGCACCTCTTAAAACATGTCAGGCTTTGTGGCGAAAAATTAAAGAATGGAAAAATGATGAAATGTAATGTTTAGCTGAGGGCCTTTTCACGTTAAAACTGTTAGAAAGGGGGATCATAACATGCGATTGAGATGGAAAGAGAGCAGTCCTTATCTCAGCTGGTCTGCTTTGTGTGTACAGTACAATTATGACACAAAACAGCTTCAGTGTGCACAGTAAGACAAATCCTGAGTGTCCATTTCATACTGAGAGGGTGCAAAGTAAAATTAACACTTTTTCGTTAACGTTATTGAGATATTAACCCATTTTGGGCGGGAACCCCTTTTGGTGTTAGCATTATGTTATGCTTTAGCTATTGAAAAATAGCAGATCTACAAGCTCATAGCGCGCCATCGAGTGGCGCGCTACGAGCTTGTAGGTCTGCTATTTTTGAAAAATGCCCGACGACTGACATAGAAACATAGCTTTTTCAGAAAACTGTCAGGATGTAGAAGACATTTTTAGAATCTGATCTCAGGTCAAAATGGGGTAACCTATTCATGGTTGTTATTGAAGTCTGATGCCTCTAAAATGACCACCTCCATAATCCATAAGTAAGACTCAGACAACAATCATGAATAGGTTGATGCATCTCAATGACAGAACAGGATGACATCCTACAGATATGAATGACATCTTATCGTATGAGTGACATAAAGGACCCGCATGTGGACAAGGCTGGTATGCTCCATCAAGCTCTACCTCAGCTTTGACATGGGAGGGGTGCGCTACAGTAGGGGTTCCCAAAGTGGGGTCTGGGGACCCCTAGGGCATGGGTTCCCAAAGTGGGGTCCGGGGACCCCTAGGGGTCCTGGAGGGTGTTCCAGGGGGTCCCCAGCTAAATGATACTTAGGAACCAAATGGACCCTTATGGGTCTGAAACCCTGAGAGTGTACAAATGCATTTGTACACTCAGAGTTAAATAAACTAGTCTGTACCTTAATGCATATCAAACCAGAACCATTACTAACCCTACCCTGGTCCAAACCCTATAGCCTAACCAGAACCGGTACTAACCCTACCCCGGTCCAAACCCTATAGCCTAACCAGAACCAGTACTAACCCTACCCCGGTCCAAACCCTATAGCCTAACCAGAACCGGTACTAACCCTACCCCGGTCCAAACCCTATAGCCTAACCAGAACCAGTACTAACCCTACCCCGGTCCAAACCCTATAGCCTAACCAGAACCGGTACTAACCCTACCCCGGTCCAAACCCTATAGCCTAACCAGAACCAGTACTAACCCTACCCCGGTCCAAACCCTATAGCCTAACCAGAACCAGTACTAACCCTACCCCGGTCCAAACCCTATAGCCTAACCAGAACCAGTACTAACCCTACCCCGGTCCAAACCCTATAGCCTAACCAGAACCAGTACTAAACCTACCCCGGTCCAAACCCTATAGCCTAACCAGAACCAGTACTAAACCTACCCCGGTCCAAACCCTATAGCCTAACCAGAACCAGTACTAAACCTACCCCGGTCCAAACCCTATAGCCTAACCAGAACCATTACTAAACCTACCCCGGTCCAAACCCTATAGCCTAACCAGAACCATTACTAACCCTACCCCGGTCCAAACCCTATAGCCTAACCAGAACAATTACTAAACCTACCCCGGTCCAAACCCTATAGCCTAACCAGAACCAGTACTAACCCTACCCCGGTCCAAACCCTATAGCCTAACCAGAACCATTACTAACCCTACCCCGGTCCAAACCCTATAGCCTAACCAGAACTGCACGAGGAAGACACGGGTCACTAACGCATGCCCCCCAAATAACCATATTAGACGAATATCCTCTGATTTCACCTTTCACTCTGAATGTGTGTGTGTGTGTGTGTGTGTGTGTGTGTGTGTGTGCGTATGTGCATGCGTGCGTGTGAGTGTGTGTGTGTGTGTGTGTGTGTGTGTGTGTGTGTGTGTGTGTGTGTGTGTGTGTGTGTGTGTGTGTGTGTGTGTGTGTGTGTATGTGCATGCGTGCGTGTGAGTGTGTGTGTGTGTGTGTGTGTGTGTGTGTGTGTGTGTGTGTGTGTGTGTGTGTGTGTGTGTGTGTGTGTGTGTGTGTGTGTGTGTGTGTGTGTGTGTGTGTGTGTGTGTGTGTGTGTGGATGGGGCCACAGTGGAGCAGATATCAGTGTGTGTTTCAGCTCTCCTATCTTTACATCACGGTGGTGAAAAAGATCCGTACTCGATATGACAAATGAAGTAAATTTCATGGCGGAGCGGAGAAATGTGTTTGTCATTTTTGCAAGGGAAGATGAAAGAGATAGAGATCAACAGTGAAATACTATAATAGAAAACACTCCACGACAGAGACGAGCTAGCTCAAACGTATCCCTCTGGTGATTCCAGTGAGAAAAAAATGAAAGAAAGGGGGGGAAAAAAAGGATAAATGAGTCTGGTTTGTCATGTGGCTATATCAAGCTATTCGCTCTGTGTGTGTGTGTGCGTGTGCGTCCGTGCGTGTGTTTTCGCATGCATGTGTGAGTGTGTACACTGTAGCTTTAGCGCTCCAGGACTTGTTGATGGATTCCAAACAATAGTGAACAGTTCTATATAACTTGTGTGAGTGAGGTAATAGCAGCAGGGAGACAGTCAGGAACATGGACGTTCGGGAAGGCTGGTGTCAGCATTTTCAAGAAAGAACCAACGAAAGAAAATGCATCTTACTGTTTGAGTCCATGCAGCCCCTATATATCTATATATCTATCTATCTATCTATCTATCTATCTTACCCCCTTAGATAGCATTTCTGTAGACTTAGATAGCATTTGATACAGATTTATAGCATGTTATGTAGTAGACAGCACTATAATTGCATTGTATGTAGTCATAGCACGTCATAGTACATATGTATAGCATAGTATAGTATATATGTATAGTTTATATGTATAGTTTCATTATATAGATATTCCACTGTTACGTTCTTAGCTTACGCATGTTTCATAATAAATGCTTTTTTATGTGATGTATTCCCATGCTTTTTTGTTCTTGCTTAATGTAAATCGCTCTGGATTAAGAGCGTCTGCTAAATGCCGAAATTGTAAATTGTATCTATCCATCTAGAATTCTGTACAGTGTAGTCAATTGTGTGTGTCTCTGTCAGTGTGTAGACAGTACAGGGCAGGGTGTGGGCAGGAATCACCCCCCCTCCCCCTTGCCCTCCCTGCCCGTGGAGGGCAGATCGGGCGGGGCCGGTAAGAGCTTATGAGGGCCCCCCCCCATGCCTCATAAGGGCATGACACAAGCGGTGACTGCACACATCCGGGGAGTGAAGCCTTTGTCATAACACTCCAAACACAGCCCTCGAAAAATCAAATAAACACAAGAAGGAGGAGGAGGGAAAGACACAAGAGAGTGGAAAGAGATAAGCACAATGAGTGAGTGAGTGAGTGAGTGAGTGAGTGAGTGAGTGAGTGAGTGAGTGAGTGAGTGAGTGAGTGAGTGAGTGAGTGAGTGAGTGAGTGAGTGAACGAACAAGCAAGCGCGTGAGCGAGCAGGTACTAGTAGGAGGTGCTAAAGTGTACAGGAAAAAAAAGAGAGCCAGAGGAGGGTTAAAAAAAATGGCGGTGGAGGGAGGCGGCGCGTGAAACACAGCGACAAGCCCCCCCAAGTTGCCAGCTATTGAGTAAAGCCCCTTAGTCCATTAGCCCAAATAACATCCAGGTGCTGCTGTGGCTACGCGGCTTCTTTTTTTCTTTCACCAGGGTGTAAACGACCTTCTCCTTTTCATGCTCCAACACGGGAGGCCGGGAAACGGGCCAGACAAGCGCCATGTCTCCTTGGGCTATTCCTCCTCCTCCTCCCTCACCCTGGCTCTGTCACCTGAATCACACCAGGAGGCCCCACTACGTGTGTGTGCTCCTCCAGTCATGTTCTATTCCTCCTCCTCCCTCACCCTGGCTCTGTCACCTGAATCACACCAGGAGGCCCCACTACGTGTGTGCTCCTCCAGTTATGTTCTACTCGGGCTACTGCCACTGACATCACTGGAAAACACTGCGACTGATGCCTTGTGTGCGTGCCATGCGTGCGTGCGTTGCGTTGCGTTGCGTTGCGTTGCGTTGCGTTGCGTGCGTGCATTGCGTGCGTTGCGTGCGTGCATGCGTGCGTGCGTGCGTCTACTCTAAGCGTGGGTGTCGTCTCCCCCTGGGTGAGACCTCCATTCATTAACCAATATAGCTTATTCCTACAACTAAGCAAGAGGCCCCTGGGCTCGCATTAAACACTTCTTCTTCTTCTTCTTCTTCTTCTTCTTCTTCTTCTTCTTCTTCTTGACTTTAATGAGCAAAGAGCGGGAGAAGCGAGGGAAGAATGTTTGGCAGAAAGGTGGAGGAATTTTCACAAAACAACCACAGAGGATTTATTTGACAGAGGAAGAAAAGAGAGCGAGAGTCGAGGGACATTCTGGTGGATGTGGAGACAAATATGTGTGTGTGTGTGTGCGTGGGACCGCACTGCATTCAACAGTTACCGCTCATTACAGTCACGATAAGCACCAGAACACCAGGCTACTCCATCACAGTAATGACCTCTGTACAACAAATTAGTGTCCTTTAGCCAAAGCCCAGCCTGCAGAGGCCATTATGGGCCTGGACCCGGCTACCTCTCTAGACCCTGACTTAACCTGGGGTGAAATGGACGTTTGTGGATGCCATTCCGTTCCATTCGAGGCAGCGCCACAATACAGCATCTACTAACCCGTTTACTGCAATCGTGCATTGCATGTAACGACATTACAGTAAACTGGTTACAGTAAGAAGAAGGACAGAGAAAACGGCAATCCATTCGACCAAAGATTAGCGACAAGACAAAACTGTTTTAAACCTCATTAACCACAGTAACTTAACGTTTTGTAGTTTTAGTCCAAAACATGCCTCAAAGAGAAAGTAATAGGCACTTTCATTGTGAGATTAGATCGCATATCTTGAAAAAGATGTTACTGTAATTTGTGGAGGAGGAACATCAACTTGTCCAAAAGTAATAGAAATGAATCACGTCATTTTACTTTTTTTAAGACAGTACAGTGTGGATGAAACTACTGATTTCACGTGTAAAATGTATTTAGAATGATGTTCCTATCCCAGCTTGTCCCTCTTCTCAATTACATTGAATTCTTGTCTGTGTCATTTGACATTTTAGTGATGGCTATTCAAAAGTAGCAGATATACAAGCTCACAGCGTGTCACTTCATGCCACAATGCAACCTTGTATATCTGATCATTTTGATCAAAAATTATAATAATAATCTTGAAAGCGTTTACCTTCTAAATATTTACTTTAGAAGGCATTTGTATGGAAAGGCAAGGCAAGGCAAGGCAAGGCAAGGCAAGGCAAGGCAAGGCAAGGCAAGGCAAGGCTTTTTACATTTCAACAACAGGGCAATTCAATGTGCTTTGTAGAATCGGCCTCGTGTTAGCATTATGTTATGCTTTAGCTATTGAAAAATAGCAGATCTACAAGCTCGTAGCGCACCACCGAGTGGCGCGCTACGAGCTTGTAGGTCTGCTATTTTTGAAAAATCGAAGAACGACTGACACAGAAACATAGCTTTTTCAGAAAACTGTCAGGATGTAGAAGACATTTTTAGAATCTGATCTCAGGTCAAAATGGGTTAATGGGTTAAAGATTAAGATTACTAGGTTTAACACATTTTCCAAAATGAATGTACAGGAAGGAATTTGACTCGATTTGAACATTAATTGACACATTGCCCAGTGAAAACAGCACATGCCACAGGAAGCACAGAGTTCAAGGAGGCACACTATACAGACAATGGACTGCACAGTGCACACACACACACAGTGCACACACACACACACACACACACATCCTTCTATATAGACCAGGCTTGCTGCCGTGTATGCTCAGGTGAGCGCGGACAGTACCAGAGTGCTTAATCACTCCAGCCCTCACTATAGAACCCTTAATGGGAAACCATGCAAACCGTGTTCCATTCGGAGGTGTGTGCATGTCACAACAAGAGGCTCAGTCTTGCTTTCTCTACAAGCATCTAAATTGCAATATTTGAACTGCTTTGTGTGCCTTTCTTTACCGGCCTATTACTTTCTGTGCACGCTTTCTCTACCTCACGTTTACCTTTTCCACGTAAAACAGTTCATCCGCAGACTACAGGACGTGACCTATGTGTCACCTCCCTTATGAAGATGTCAGTGAAACATTCACTCAGCAAGGACACAAGGAGTGAGATGAAGGGCCGCATTGGAGACAACCCAGGCAGAAAATCCACTCATCCCTGGCTGAACAACGAGTTCTCTTGAGTGGGGGCGACCATTAGACATGCTCTCCTGACATGCCATGGAACTGGGCTGGGTGTTTGAGGTGAGGAGGCCTCATCACCGACTGTCTTGGGGATTTCCATCGTTAAAAGTCCATGACAGGGGCACAAAGCCAAGGGCCTGATCTATAAGCCATTTAGGCCTGAGACCGATTCTAAAAACGCCTCTAAATCCTGACCTAAGCTTTCTGAAAAACTTCAAATATTGATATAGCAGCATCAAATATTTTACATTTTTGAATACTGTACATACTGTACAAAACCCAAAAATGGGTTCCCGGCCTGAGGGGGTACAATTTACAATTACAATTTAGGCATTTAGCAGACGCTCTTAATCCAGAGCGACTTACATTAAGCAAGAACAAAAAAAAAGAACAAAAATCACATATATAAAAATACATTTATCATGAAACATGCAGAAGCTAAGAACGTAACTAGAACATATCTATATAATGACACTATACATATAAACTATACATACATGCTATACTATGATATACATATGTCCTATGAAGTGCTATGACTACATACAATGCAATTATTGTCCTGTCTACATGACATGCTATAAGTCTGTTTCAAATGCTATCTAAGTCAGGGGTAAAACACCAAAAGGGGTTCCCGCCCAGAATGGGATAAGCTCCCCCCTAATGACTGTGTGCATGTTTTCTATGTGGACGGAGCTTGTATATGTTTACGGCGCTTAGGGCTCTAATCCCGCTAGTTGTTCCCCATGCAGCAACACATCTCCACGGCCGCGGTGATGGGAGTATAATAGCAAACATGCTTTTAGGGGATGATTGGAGTCACTCCAAAAAAACGTGATGTTGGCAACACTATAGCACGTTGAAGTTGAAGGCATATGTACATAGTTACATACCTCTATACACCACGTACATGAGGATGCATGCAGTGTATGGGTGGAGCACATGCAGGTGGGCGCATGTACAGTGTGTGTGTGTGTGTGTGTGTGTGTGTGTGTGTGTGTGTGTGTGTGTGTGTGTGTGTGTGTGTGTGTGTCCATTTTAGAGCATGCAATAATTTCAACATGGATATGTGTTTTTTGTTTCACAATTCATTCCCAGGAGCACAAAGCAGTGCAAAAGAAAATGTATTTATAGCCAAACAAACGCACTGTACGCACACACACTAGCCAAGTCCGAGCATTTGGCATAAACACACCAAGACGATAAATCCTAGTTCAATATTAGTGCGAGAGGATTTTTTTTTCATTATTTCTTTTTACATTTGATGAAGAGTGAAAAACCTGATTTGGAATCTTTCAGGGACCCTGATTGATTGTTTTACATCAGTACGTTTGAGGCTCGTACTGTAACTGTAAACATTCTATAATATAATCGTAATGTAATAATATATCCTTTCAGAGAGTATCATGTCAAAGTGGCACAAGGGTACTACTCACTCACCAACATGGAGACTGGTACTCTATGGCTTGGCCGGCCGGGCACCTCACACAACTGTTAGTGTATGTTAGTGAAGGGATTGTGTTATATGTCGATATACGAATGACTCCACCGTGTGTGTGTGTGTGTGTGTGTGTGTGTGTGTGTGTCTGTGTGCGTGTGTGTGCGTGTGTGTGCGTGTTCCCCTGCCCCGCCTGTGGAAAGATCTGCGGCTCACGCATCGGCCTCGACAGCCACACCAAGTGGCACCAGCGGCAACAACACTGACCCTCCCCCCTCCGACCCGAAGCAAGTGGCATCATCGTACACGATGGACAGCTAAGATGGGTGTGTGCGCGCGCGCGCGCGCGCGCGCGCGCGCGTGTGCACATACATGTGCGTGCGTGACTGTGTGTGTCTACAGGCAATCTTGCATATTACCAAGCGTATCAGCATCATAATTTACATCTTGTGCACAGTACAGTACCATAAGGCTAAGAACCTCAGTTCCCAAATATTGTTCAAATCGGTCAATGAAAAACGATGTTCTTTTTGAGAATAAATATAACCATCTCCGCCAGGCCGAAGGCAGCACAAAGTGTCTTGTGTTCACCCCTGTCTGTCTGTCTGTCTGTCTGTCTGCGTGTCTGTCTGTCTGCGTGTCTGTCTGCGTGTCTGTCTGTCTGCGTGTCTGTCTGTCTGCGTGTCTGTCTGTCTGCGTGTCTGTCTGTCTGCGTGTCTGTCTGCGTGTCTGTCTGCGTGTCTGTCTGTCTGCGTGTCTGTCTGCGTGTCTGTCTGCGTGTCTGTCTGTCTGCGTGTCTGTCTGCGTGTCTGTCTGTCTGTCTGCCCACAGCTAATCTCACAAACCAACAGCACCATCAGAATCACATTTCTTGTGCATGCTGCCTGCAGGCCATGGAACTCAATCCCTGAATATCTGTCACGTAGGTCAGCGACAACTGTGTCAACTTGTGCAGCCGTGATATCAACATACATATTGCTAACCTCTACTGTTGGCCAGCGAAAGAAAACTGTGTAGCCTTGCCGAGCCATGAGGCCCATAGGGCAGGAGCCTATCTCCTGTTTCTGTAGCGTGAGGCAGCTTGATGTACAAGTACACCCCCTGGACATGACGCTAGTATGTCGCAGGGACTTACCCCCAATCCAACCCTTGATGCTGAGTGTCAAGCAGGGAGGCACTGGGTCCCATTTTTAGAGTCTTTGGTATGACCCGGCCAGGGATTGAACCCCGACCTCCCAGTCTCAGGGCGGACACTCTAACCACAAGGCCACTGCGCTGGTAAAAAAGAAAACTATAGGTTAACGTAATCCCAGTAATTTGAGTATTACGAGTGAGATGTCCCATCTAGTAATTATGAAAAATAACAATAAGTTTCCAACGTAACCCCGGTTATTGGAGTATTACGAGCGAGATGTCTTTCTTATGGCGCCATAAGCGAGACATTGAGTGAGTAATATAAAAAATATGGCGACACCTACTTTCCATTGCAAATGTCAACCTTTGATACGACTATAGTGATGAAATCATAATTGACACATGGCATTAACAATCAGACAGTAGGGATTCTGCACAACAGGTAATCACACGGCGCGTATACTACTGTTTCATAACTCTATAGGTAGTAATTTCACTGAATACTGTACAATGCTATTATTATTAGGTCATGCCTCCTGGCAGAGATTTGCTGACTACCAACTAAGGACACATTTCTAATGCAACGTGGCATATCATATACATTTTCCGGTATAAGAGAGCTGTTCTTTCACACAGAACAGTAATTATCGGTGCACGACATACTGTAGTACAATTTTTGGAGAGAGGTGTGTACTTTAATGCTTGATTATTCTTTTTATCTTTATTATTTTCATTATTAGTATCACTATTATTAGTATTTTGTTAGGTGTTTCAGTGCAGTTGCTTCTGGTCTTGATGTAGTGTTTGAGTGGTTTGGAGAGCATCTATGTTTTGTTGTAAGTGTATTGTTCTGTGTCGACATGTTTAATGTATTGTTTTGTCTATGTACTGTATTCATTGTGTTGTGCCCGAGGACCCCTTCTGAAACGAGATGATACATCTCAAGGGGCTATCCTCTAAACTAAAGGAAATAAAAATGTCAATATATAATTCAACAGCTTTTGTTTGAGAACGCCTTCCTCTCCCACGAGTTATAACACTGAACATCATGTGTACCGTATCTCAGGGGTTCTCAACCCGTGGGTCGCGACCCCTCGGGGGGTCGCCAAATTATTTTAGGGGGTCCCCAAATTATTTTCAAAAAAATATATATATATATATATTTTTTTTTTAATTTTTATTTTCACGATTTTTCAAAAATAGCAGACCTACAAGCTTGTAGCGCGCCACTCGGTGGCGCGCTATGAGCTTGTAGATCTGCTATTTTTCAATAGCTAAATTATAACAATGCTTAAAACACCAAAAGGGGTTCCCGCCCAAAATGGGTTAAGGTTATTGTAGCAGTCAATTTATATTGGGGGTCGGGAGGGGGCGGGGCGGGGGTCCCGAGACATTGCCAAAGCATTTTCGGGGGTCCCCGGCCAAAAACGTTGAGAACCCCTGCCGTATCTGACGGGATAAAGCTACCCATTCAATCTTTTTCCAGACAAGCACAAGTCAATATCATCCCAATATGATTACAATCTAGTCGTATATATGGATGGATGGAACGAATCACAGATTTTTATTTAGATTTGAGTACATTACCAGAGATTAAAATAGGGTGCATTTTGCATCCCAAAACGCAGTTTATAGTTGAGGGACGCAATAAAACAATGACCTCTGCATCCACGGGATGCACTACTGTACTGTTTTTTATTCTAGTTTATTTTGCTAGCTTTAGTTATAATAATCATTTATTCTTCTGTTTTCTACATGAATATAACCACATTATAACCATATAAAATGAAATGGAGTTAAATTCTGCAATTTGCAAAATATGACTCCTATACGTCGTTGAAGTGGGACTCATAAAATGTCCCTGGGACTCATCTAATAGACCATCCCTGCATCCCGGGACTCATTACATTGAAAACATATTTACATCACTGCATTACCAACTCAACGGGACAGTCAAAAAAAAACCTTTCTATTTCAACTAATCTCAGATAAAAGAAGTGCCAGCAGTCAAATTGTCACGAGTGCAGTAGGTATCACTCAATGCCACCCATAGGACGGTGCTATCATCATGTTACATTACTGAATACAATACGTTACAATACGTTACATTACTGAACGCACCCAGTGTCTCTCTCCATTATGGCATACAGTCTGATTTATGATCCATCATAATGCCAGGTGTTGTGTGCAGAAAACAGACAATCTACAAGCTCACAACACATTGCATTCACAACACATTGTGAGCTTGTAGATTGGCGTTTTTTGGAGCGCGACACCATTGTGTGCGCAAAGTATATAAATCAGGCTCAAATGTCCAAATAGACTCAAACCTACTAGGCATGAAAGATTAGACATGGCCTCAGCGATGTGTGCTGCGCACAATCCTGGCAGGTTCCACGACACGTGAGTTTGGACACATAGGGCTCCATTTTCGTCACCGCTAAACCCCTTACCCCTAAACTTCTTTGCCTTTTTTACTATTTTGCAAAACATTTTTGAATAGTTAAAATGGCCAGTCTACAAGCTCACAACGTGTCAATGTAGATTGGCAAGTTGAACTATTCAAAATGTTTTTCAAAATAGTAAAAAAATAAGTTTATGGATAAGGGGTTTAGCGCTGACGAAAATGGAGCCCATAATGTACACGACCCTATAGAAGGTTTTGACTGGCCAAGGCTATGAAGGGAACGGGAGAAAGCTGACCTCTCGTTCAGTAACGCATAAAGAGAGGAAACATCTTTAGCTTCTTCCAAGTGGATTTCACTCCAGGGATAGCAGGATGAATGATCGGGCCCTTTTTGTGTAAAAAGCTGGTGGAATGTTCTCATCCCCAGTGATGATCTCAGTGTTTGGAGCCCCTAGCTGAGCTCTGTGTGAGGGTGAAGTTACTGTTTGTCTGGCGTGAGAAATGCCAGGACTGATGAGATGCCTGGCCGACGTGCCAACAAAACCCCCCACCGCCGGCTCCCTCTGCCACTCTTTAACCCATTTTGACCTGAGATCAGATTCTAAAAATGTCTTCTACATCCTGACAGTTTTCTGAAAAAGCTATGTTTCTATGTCAGTGGTTCTTCGATTTTTCAAAAATAGCAGACCTACAAGCTCGTAGCGCGCCACTCGGTGGCGCGCTATGAGCTTGTAGATCTGCTATTTTGAGTACAACTTGAGATCAACATTAGCCCAACGCCCAAAATACAATCGTGTCGCTCGCAAGAAGTAACAGATTTTCAACCGGTTATTTTGGTGGCTGTGCTGCTCTCTGTACTCTGCACGGTCCGCTGTAGCACTTTATTGTATCATTGCCCACTGTTATGCTTATTACGTTTCATTTGCACTGTAAAACACACAGCTGCCATAGCAACAGAGAGGGGCTATGCAGTAAATTAAATTTAAAAAAAAAAATTGTCGTCTTGGTTGGTTGGCCCTTACTTTGTGGTTCGTTGCCTCGGGTTGGACTCACTTGTTTGGTGGGTTTGATGAGCGCACAGCAAAATGGTCGCTGGGAAATGGAAAAGGGTCCATTTCTGAAGTAATATTCCACTTTATGGCATGCACTAAAATCATAATAAAAATAACATAGCTGGCGTGGCAGGGTCATAGCGGCCATGGAAGGAAGGAAAAAAGTTGTGACATTTTTGCGTTGAAGTAAATTCCATTTGTTTTGAGTCATTTTTTTTCTCTTTCTTGAAAATGCACTGTTCCCCATCGCCTTGAACATACGGTAAAAAAAAAAGTTAAACTGATGCGTGCCCTCGGTATCACATAACCTAGCATTGGAACCATCTGGGTCTTAATCCGCTGAATCTTGAGTACAACTCGAGATCAACCAAACCGTATCCAAGCACAGATCCGTGCTCATTACCAAAAAAACATATCTTCGCTTAGATTGTTTGTAACATCTAAATTTCAGGGAGAGAGAAAAATAAACATTAGGCATCCAGCATGGAGTGACAAACAGATTCACCAAGGGAGTTCTTTTGCATGCACATTACAGTACATAAAACGTGTCTTTCCAGACTCAAGGGCTCAGAAGGAAAATAAGATCATTAGCTGGAGTTTTCCCAACAGTAGGCAAACTACAGGCTATTTTTACAGTGGGACTGGCAGAATAAATCAGCTCTATTGGAGCGCTCAAACCAAGGAGGCTTTTACTTAGCCCCCTTTGATCTTTGGCAGAGCACCTGCATCCGATGGCTCAGGGAAAATCTGTTAACCCCTTTTAGGCGGGAACCCCTTTTGGTGTTAGCATTATGTTATGCTTTTAGCTATTGAAAAATAGCAGATCTACAAGCTCATAGCGCGCCACCGAGTGGCGCGCTACGAGCTTGTAGGTCTGCTAATTTTGGAAAAATCGAAGAACGACTGACATAGAAACATAGCTTTTTCAGAAAACTGTCAGGATGTAGAAGACATTTTTTAGAATCTGATCTCAGGTCAGAATCTGTTAAAAGTCGGGGGGGCACGTTTATGTGGTGGCCAACCACGAGACCTTCTTTCTCATCACTTTATTATCAAGTCTTTTAACCCTGAGCCGTACGAAGCCAGACCGAAGCTCCCGAGCGGTTCCTGAGCGTTGAGCGCGAGGAAATACCCAGAGACATAATAATCATTAAATGATTAAACCAGGGAAGCGGCGGCCCGGTGAATCATCTCGTGTGTATTTAATGGAACCGTTCCATGCCTGCATGTCTCAGGAGACACCTGTGTTCCATCAGGATGTCATTAGAGCCTGCAAAGATCACGTCCAGGATCCTGCTCACAACTTCCTGTTCCTGTCTGCGTGTGTGCGTGTGTGTGTGTGCGTGTGTGTGTGTTTGCGTGTGTGTGTGTGGCATGAGGGGGGGAGGTTTACTTGTCTCAGTTGTTTTGTTTTAATCAGTTTCGCCTGTAATCACACCGCTCACGGAGTTGGCAGGCGATGAGACTAGAGATGGGCCCGGTGCGGGTAAAATGACTTCCTCTCTCTCTCTCTCTCTCTCTCTCTCTCTCTCTCTCCCCCTCTCTCTCTCTCCCCCTCTCTCTCTCTCTCTCCCCCCCCCCCCCCCTCCATGGGCTGACTCATAGCTGGGGAGCGGCCGTGCGTATGAGTGTGAAGACGAGGGGAAGTGAGCTCACTGGTGGGCCGCCCAAGCCCTCTTGGGGCCAAAATCCCTGCCCTCTAATTAACCACAGCGTGGACCCTACCCAAACAGCACCCAGCGGGGAGTGCACTCCACTCCACTACCACTCAGCTAAAAAAGACCCAACTCTGTTTGGGGTATAATACGGCAAATAAAAACACGGACCACAGCGTGGACCCTACCCAACAGCACCCAGCGGGGAGTGCACTCCACTCCACTACCACTCAGCTAAAAAAGACCCAACTCTGTTTGGGGTATAATACGGCAAATAAAAACACGGACCACAGCGTGGACCCTACCCAACAGCACCCAGCGGGGAGTGCACTCCACTACCACTCAGCTAAAAAAGACCCAACTCTGTTTGGGGTATATATACGGTATGCAAGTAAGTGCGTAGCAATTAATGCGTTCATTAAAACTGTTGGTGGTTACTTATGAAATGGGTTAGAACGGTGGCTCTCAAACATTTTTAATTTCATGGATGTTATCTTGGCCACGGACCAGTTGAAGTGGTTAACCTATTTTGACCTGAGATCAGATTCTAAAAATGTCTTCTACATCCTGACAGTTTTCTGAAAAAGCTATGTTTCTGTCAGTCGTTCTTCGATTTTTCAAAAATAGCAGACCTACAAGCTCATAGCGCGCCACTCGGTGGCGCGCTATGAGCTTGTAGATCTGCTATTTTTCAATAGCTAAAGCATATGCTAACACCAAAAGGGGTTCCCGCCCAAAATGGGTTAAACTGAAATTGACGCTAAATTAACTAATTCCGCTATACAGGGGCCCCCCTGGAACCACCTTCAGGGGCCCCCTGGAACCACCTTCAAGGACCTGGGGACCCCACTTTGAGAATCACTGGTTCAGAATAATCAGTGAGCAAAATGCAGCAGTTCATCATGTCATTTACAGACCGGTCGCCGACTGTAGTGTGCGGCGCTTGCAGGTCGCAATTGTATCTGGCATCCCAGGTTGTTTTTGGTTGGGTGTCAACCTGCACAATCAGCCTGTGGTTTCACCCCCGTTGAAACAGTGTTGCAGTGTTGCCATGACAGCGTGTTGTACCTCGGGGTTGCGTAATGCGTTCCAGATGAATAGGTAGAAAAGCCCCAAAATGCAAGACTACACAGGACCGTTCTGCTAGAGTGATCGCCTACCAAGACTACACAGGACCGTTCTGCTAGAGTGATCGCCTACCAAGACTACACAGGACCGTTCTGCTAGAGTGATCGCCTACCAAGACTACACAGGACCGTTCTGCTAGAGTGATCGCCTACCAAGACTACACAGGACCGTTCTGCTAGAGTGATCGCCTACCAAGACTACACAGGACCGTTCTGCTACAGTGATCGCCTACCAAGACTACACAGGACCGTTCTGCTAGAGTGATCGCCTACCAAGACTACACAGGACCGTTCTGCTACAGTGATCGCCTACCAAGACTACACAGGACCGTTCTGCTACAGTGATCGCCTACCAAGACTACACAGGACCGTTCTGCTAGAGTGATCGCCTACCAAGACTACACAGGACCGTTCTGCTACAGTGATCGCCTACCACCAGGACCAAGACTACACAGGACCGTTCTGCTAGAGTGATCGCCTACCACCAGGACCAAGACTACACAGGACCGTTCTGCTACAGTGATCGCCTACCACCAGGACCAAGACTACACAGGACCGTTCTGCTACAGTGATCGCCTACCACCAGGACCAAGACTACACAGGACCGTTCCGCTAGAGTGATCGCCTACCACCAGGACCAAGACTACACAGGACCGTTCTGCTAGAGTGATCGCCTACCACCAGGACCAAGACTACACAGGACCGTTCTGCTAGAGTGATCGCCTACCACCAGGACCAAGACTACACAGGACCGTTCTGCTAGAGTGATCGCCTACCACCAGGACCAAGACTACACAGGACCGTTCTGCTAGAGTGATCGCCTACCACCAGGACCAAGACTACACAGGACCGTTCTGCTAGAGTGATCGCCTACCACCAGGACCAAGACTACACAGGACCGTTCTGCTAGAGTGATCGCCTACCACCAGGACCAAGACTACACAGGACCGTTCTGCTAGAGTGATCGCCTACCACCAGGACCAAGACTACACAGGACCGTTCTGCTAGAGTGATCGCCACCAGCGGTACTAGAAAGTCCATTCGCTCAAGTACTGTAGTTGACAAGAACTTTACTGTACACTTTTGAGTTACTTTGACTATATTGGAGTATTTCAATCATTTGACGGCTAGTTACTTTGCAGATTTAGATTATTAATACATAACATTAACTACTTAATACATAACATTAACTACTTAAGCCATACATTTTACTTGGACTATACTACTATACAACTTTTGAAAATAGCGTCTCCACAAGATGACTAATGCGTCACATTGCGAAGCGTTGAGCTTTTAGATTGGCTGTTGGGAGTACTTCTACTTTGATTTGTTTGGTACTGTAATTACTTTTGTAATTTTACTAGTACATTTTGTTTTTATTTCTACATTGTGGTATTGCTAGTGCTATACTTTTACTTAAGTAAAACCAAATCTGAGTAAGTAAAACTAAATCTGAGTAAGTAAAACTAAATCTGAGTAAGTAAAACTAAATCTGAGTAAGTAAAACCAAATCTGAGTAAGTAAAACTAAATCTGAGTAAGTAAAACTAAATCTTCGACCACGGCCTATACCACCTCCAAACTGCTTTCTTTGGATGACTAAAGGAAACGATGACTGAGATTTAAAACGCTTCCACTTTGATTTCTGGAAAACTGAGCCCCGGCCTTGTCTTGGCTCACTGTCACTTGTAAACTGACAAGGTGGGAGTCTGTGGCTTTGGGCTAACAGGCTTAAGAACGGCCCCAAGCCCACCCACACCTGACAATTCAAAGTACTGTAAGATCTAATATAGGCAGACGTTAAGTGAAAGCGATGCACTTTTTTGATTATTATACTTACAAGAAAATAAGTCAGGTTTACTGTATATCAACTCACCACTGCTTTTTAAAGTTACAGAAGCCATTTTGCTCTAACAGTTGTAAACAAAGTATGGCGGTCTGGCATATGACTGAAACAAAATTCTGATCAACAGTCGCGGAGACGGATGCCAGAAGCAAAAAAAAAACAAGCCGATTGGGCTAAGAGAGAGAACCGCTGTGGTCAAGTCAATAGAAGAATCAGCTTTTTTGCATAGTTGCTCTGGGGCTGGAAGAGGAACCCGGAATAAACTTTCCTCAAATCAAGAGTCTATTTATCAAAACATACACAGCAGTGTAGATACCGCGTCTGTGCACAATATACATGGGATCATGGCACCGCAAAACCGTTGTTGATTAGTGTTTATCTAGTATGTGCTTCGCCGTAAATACCCGGTCTTCCTTTGGAACATTAGAATTTTACGGGGGAATGACACTGTGTTCAACAGTGATCATAAATGTTATAACACAATTCCAAAACAGAGGGGGAGGAAGAGGGAGCGAGAGAGAAATGAGAAGTGACTTACATAAGTGCACTCACAAATTGATATCCTGTTGTGGTTATAAATGTAGCCCTTGATTTTGAGGATAGTGATTACATGAGGATAGTGATTACATCATTACATGAGGGAAGACACTGCTCGTACGCGTCTTTAACAATGAGTCTGATCTTAAATTGAATGGTGGGAATCTCAAGGCATGAAATGGCTTAATTATACTCCCGTCGCAGTTGGTGGTGAAAACGCCATGTATTTCCTGACGAGTTGTACGTCACATTTTAAAGGAAAAGTCTCTGTTCTTACTGATCTTCTGTAAATGGTAAATGGTGCATTTATATAGCGCCTTTATCCAAGGCGCATTATTCACCCATTCACACACACATTCATACACCGATTGCGGCGGAAGCCATGCAAGGTACCAACCAGCACATCGGGAGCAATTTGGGGTTCAGTGTCTTGCCCAAGGACACTTCGATGTAGACAGGAGGAGCCGGGATTCGAACCGCCGACCCATGGATCATTGGACGACCTGCTCTACCTCCTGAGCCACAGTCGCCTGTAGCCACCCTATGTATATAATAATGACCTACTAAAGCCGTACAACCCCCCGCGTACCCTCAGATCGGTGGGTAGGGGTCTCCTGACTCCCATGAAAACCAAACTAGTCACCATGGGTGACCGCCCGGGCGTTCGCAGCCAGGGCTCCATACTTGTGGAATGCCCTACCCCAGAACCTCAGTGGCTCTTTTTAAATCACTGTTAAAAACCCACCTATTCACACAGGCTTTCCCCTAGATCAGGGGTTTTCAACTGATTGTGAACGACGGACCACCACCCTGACTTAGAATCAACCTGGGGACCACTGTTGTTGTTGTGTTGGGTGGGGATATGGCAGGGCTATAAGATTTGTGCTTTTGTAACACTTGCTATGCAATATGCATCCCACGTGTATACATCCCACTGTGTGTTAACCAAAGACTACTAATCATTTCCTAATAATAATGACTCCAACCAGACAACCCGGTGCACTTCCCCCTTTTGAGATTCTAACTCCCTTTTTCTGTTGAATTTCTTGACCTCCAACTTGTCAGTAAATTACTACATGGACGGTCATCATAGCTCACCAGGTCATAAAGTTCACAGTGTCTCAACTAGTGGAAAGAAAAGTTAAATAATCAACAAGTCCTACTGTCCTACATGCAATACCTTCACGGACCACCAGTGGTCCACGGACCACCTGTTGAAAACCCCTGCCCTAGATTTATTGTATTGTCTTCATTGTGTGGAATTGTTGTATTTGTATTGTTTATTTATTTCTTCTGTGTAATGCTGTAACACTTTTATTGCTATTGTTTTATTCCAGTAAGTGCCTCTTAACTGATGTATGGCCTTTTTATATGCCACTGGAAAGCACTCTGTAACTCTGTTTTGAAAAGCGCTTCATAAATAAAGTTTATTATCAATACTGGAATTGAATGTTCCTTTTTCTAACCACTTTTGAGCATGTCAAAATAGCCAAATGACGTCATGATGACATTATGATCACGTCCTCTGGTGACTCTGGTGACGTTCAGAACTAGGCCAGATCACAGCCCATATGGGGATGATCTTTACGTCATTTCCAGGACGTCTTCACCAGTTTAAATAATATAGCTTATTCTGGGCCAGATCTGACTACTTATGATATGACATAAGTTGATCTGGCCTTGATCGGACTCTCTCCGATTCATCCAGGGACGTCCGATTTAGTGGATAAAATGTATGTTGGTTGAAATCAGGTGATATTCTGGGCCAGACCTGACTAGTCTTGGTTTGACTTGATCTGGCCACAATTGAGACGTCACCAATTCGTCCAGGTCCTGACCCTGATATTCACGTGCATCACAGAGTACCAGAGGACAGAGTCGGTCGGTCAGTGGCTCTCCAAAAACATTTAACCAACAAATCGCCATATACTGTATGGAGTACCCTGCTGTCATCACTATGACGTCATAGTGCTGGTGTCATAAACAGGCCTGGACTCTACTGTATATGTGGGTATGCCTGACACGGAACTCTATGGGGGACACAGACAATATACAGAAATAAAAGTCACACGTACAGACGTACAGACAGACAGACAGACAGACAGACAGACAGACAGACAGACGGGTACGACGGGTGTTGCATAACTGGGTGGGGCATGAATTTCCAACTTGCATCATTCCCAAGTATATGTCTATATCAGGGGTGTCCAAAGTGCGGCCCGCGGGTCAAATGCGGCCCGGGACAGATTTTATATGGCCCTCGGAAGACTCAAGACTCATTTGTGGGAAAAAAACATATATATACATCTTATATTCAGGAGTCAGGACAATATAAGGGTACTTTATTGTCCCCTTGGAGACATTTCTCCTTTGCATTTGACCCAGTGTTAGGAGCCGTGAGCACCTACGTACCGTGCTGCGGTCAGAGACCAACTCCAGCTGTATTGGCTGCAGCTTGGTGAAGCTAGGGCACTGCCCTACAGGTATGTACCTAACATGGATGTAAAAAATAAATGGTAAATGGTGCATTTATATAGCGCCTTTATCCAAGGCGCTTTACATAGATTGTGCATTACATTCACCCATTCACACACACATTCATACACCGATTGCGGCGGAAGCCATGCAAGGTACCAACCAGCACATTGGGAGCAATTTGGGGTTCAGTGTCTTGTCCAAGGACACTTCGACATGTAGACAGGAGGAGCCGGGATTCGAACCGCCGACCCATGGATCATTGGACGACCTGCTCTACCTCTTGAGCCACAGTCGCCCACAGTCTTTCGGTGTAGCAAAAATAACAGATCATCGGCTAGTTTGGCAATACAAATAAACAAATAACAATGATTTTGACCATTTTTGACAATATAATGATGACCCAAAATATGGATGCCTGGTTTAAATTGGATGAAAGTTTAGATTTTGCGCAACATGTTTAACAATAATCGTGACTTTACCACCAAGGGTATCTCTGTGGTTACACATAGTTACACATGACGTCACCAAAACGCAAGCATCCATGAACACCGTTACTTCATGACAACACAAATGGACGCAGGCTGACGACGTACTGTATGGCGAGTCGAGGGCATTGCAGCATTGCATCATGGGACGCATCAGTGGTTGAACAGTTGGCACGGCAACTGTGTTGATGTAATATGGCAGTCATTATCTTCCACAGGCCCTGCCAATGCATGGAGGAATACCCTCCCAAATGTCAAGTCACATCAGGCCCCTTTGGAAAACCACACTTATCCCAGTTTGGGCGGGAACCCCTTTTGGTGTTTTAAACATAGTTATAATTTAGCCAGAGTAGTATAAAAGAGAGTAATGACACTCCCGTTGACTCTCATTGTAACAATGGAATGCGGAAGTGCTCATTCTATCTCAATGGAATAGTTCCAGCCATAGGAGCAATGTTTGGAACTATCGCCCATAGGCACCCGCTTTGCGGCGAGATCAAAGCGTGTCACTCTCTTATTAGATTACTCTGAATTTAGCTATTGAAAAATAGCAGATCTACAAGCTCATAGCGCACCACCGAGTGGCGCGCTACGAGCTTGTAGGTCTGCTATTTTTTTAAAATCGTGAAAATATTTATTTCAGAAAACTGGAGGATTTAGAAGATTTTTTTAAATTTCGAGGTCAGGCCTAAATGGGTTATTATGAGAACCAATTTGTCACATTTTCAGTACGTGGCACCACACCAGCACCAGAAACAATTGCTAACAATCATTGCCCTGATTGCCCTTATTACGAGAGCAATAAAATGAAGAGAGACTAGCTAGTACACCCATACCATTCATACAACTATTACGTTTACTTTACATTATTATTTATTATGTCAAATCCAATTTTGAGGCACGATAACTGGGATTATTCTGGTTTCATGGCACGACGCGGCGGATGCAGTGACTTCCAGGTTTAGAATCGCAACAAATTCAGTGAATTTAATGACTAACTAATTTGTGTTGGGGATATTGGTGTGTACGTACATGGCTGGCTACTGACAGACAAACATGATACAAGGACATTGTAAAATGGTAAATGGTGCATTTATATAGCGCCTTTATCCAAGGCGCTTTACAGAGATTGTGCATTACATTCACCCATTCATACACCGATGGCAGCGGAAACCATGCAAGGCACCAACTAGCACATCGGGAGCAATTAGGGGTTCAGTGTCTTGCTCAAGGACACTTCGACAGTCTACCCCTGAGCCACTGCCGCCCCTATTGTGACTTCAAGGGGACAGTGGAAGATAGTATCAACCTGGTGTCCCTATTTTGAACATGTCATTTATAGGCAAACAGTTTCACAAGTTTCAAGAATTTTCGAAACTTTTTGAATTGAGCTTTTAAAAGCGGTTTTAAACTTAAAGGAGCATTCAGTGATTTGAGTGATTTGGAAAACCACCCAGTCCGCCCCGGTAACAAAATGTGCACATGCACGCTCTACAGTGGGGGGAAGTGCAACAGGCCAACAGCATGTGCACCAAGGCCCGCCCCCACTCGATCATGATTGGAGGAAGGCCTCTCTCATCCTGATTGGATGAAGGCTTTGCCACCCGCCACCAAAACTGAAACTAGGGTTTTTTGACCCCAGGGGCTCACTGGGGACAGGGAGGAACTCCTTATATGGTCAGCACACTCTATAGTAGGGAGGATTATCCAGAAAAAAAGAAAAAATAAGTGATATTTAGATTAAGTCAAATCACTGAATATACCTTTAATTTGCGAAAAACCTTCAAAAGACAGGAGATGGGGACTGTAGGTCTCACTACAATAAATGCACACGGGTCGTCCCAACCTGTGAGTGCAAATGGCAAACGTCCACGCCTTGCAAAACTCAAAAAGCTTTTTCCCCCATCTGCTCTGCACCCCCCACACAGTGTAAAACCTACTGTACACAGTATTTTCCTTAGAGCATCTGTGCCATGTGGATATTTTTCTTGTCCTGAAACCCATGGTTGATCTAATCTCAAGTTTTCATCTCTGTGTTTTATCCCATTTTGGGCGGGAACCCCTTTTGGTGTTAGCATTATGTTATGCTTTAGCTATTGAAAAATAGCAGATCTACAAGCTCATAGCGCGCCACCGAGTGGCGCGCTATGAGCTTGTAGGTCTGCTATTTTTTTTAAATCGTGAAAATGTGGTGCACATCTTTGAATATATATTTCAGAGCGAACATTTTTAACTAAAATATTGGCTTCTGGGGGGGTCCCTGGAACTACATATTTTGAGATGGGGGTCCGTGGCCCAATAGGGGGTCCTTGACATGAAAAAGGTTGAGCACCGCTGACATAGAAACATGGGGTTTTCAGAAAAATGTTAGGATTTAGAAGCCTTTTTTTTAATCGACCTCAGTCCAAAATGGGTTAAAGTGGGGACTTTTTATGTTGGCCTGTTTTCAGCCTTTATATGCCAGGCATGGTCAACAATGTTTAAGTTTGCGGCGGTTGGAGGGGCCGCGTTGTGTTTTGCGGTACTGAACAATGCCGTTAGACGGTGTGTGGAGTTATCTATGCAGTCTCTCTGGCCACAGGGCAAGGATGGGAGCACTCTGCGAAGCCTTCCGGAACATACCTTTCTGTTGTGATTGGGCTGAGATTAAACTTCTGAGGCGGCAAACACAAATGTGGGGCACATATGAATTAATGCAAACTGCAACCATATGAATCTGATGGCAGGCAAATGAAAGAAAGAGCAAATAGACAATGACTGCAAGGTCTATTGTAATTAGAAGCAGTGGGGTTGCTGGAAATACCCCACTGAAATGATGAGATTGATTTTGTCTCTGACTGCTCGCGTGTGCACGTGTAGACTCGCACGCACGCATGCACGCACACACGCGCGCGCACACACACACACTCACTCACTCACTCACTCACACACTCACACACACACGCACACACTCTCA
Organism: Electrona antarctica; assembly: GCF_951216825.1. Classification (NCBI taxonomy): domain Eukaryota; kingdom Metazoa; phylum Chordata; class Actinopteri; order Myctophiformes; family Myctophidae; genus Electrona; species Electrona antarctica. The sequence continues at coordinate 4,415,103 of NC_136791.1, read as the reverse complement.
CACACACACACGCGACTCTGGAGGATTTACTTTTCCTGGCATTCTCGCAAGCTAATACTTTTATGCACTGAACTCAGAGAAGAATAAAATAAAAAAAACCTTGTAGTCAGGCTCTTGTGCCAATAGCTGTTGCAATACTCGTCTCATGCTGAGTGTAAATAAGGAGAGAGGAACATGAATCCACACTGTATACACATAAAGCAAGGACGCGAGCGAGCATGATCCTCCTCTCGCAGAGACATACCTTTCCTCAAACGTTTTTATACCCTGGCTCTGATTGGGAACAATTTGGCCTCTACTTAAAAGCCTGCGACGTAAAGCCTAAAATAAACAGTTTTCCTTAGCTTTGCTTTTACTTATAACAAAGGGATTAAAGAGACATCTTAAGAATTTGCACTTTTACCCCTATTGTTTTCTCCGTTTTTTTGGACCGATGCCAGACGTGCCCGTTGATGCCAATGTACTGCAGACCTACTGCATTGTGGATGTGGGGCAGCGGTGGCCGAACGGTTTGCGGAGCGGTCTTGTTATCGGAAGGTCGCCAGCTCGAATCCCCGGACCGGCACGTTAAAATTACCACCGCTGAAGTGCCCTTGAGCAAGGCATTGAACCCCTACCATGAAATGTTCTATGAGCAGGGTCTGACTGTAAACAAGCATCTCGAGCTTAGTCCATTCACCCTGGGTAAACAAAGAACTTTGCTTTGCTTTGTGAACGCCTGATTAGTTACCGTATTATATCGTGTCGTGCAACGGAAATAGCCGATCTACAAGCACATAACATGTTGCAGTTGCGCCCCGTTGTGAGCTTGTAGATTGGCTCTTTTCGGAACCGGGCTATTTTGAGAGCCGCTTACATTACATTCATGTAGTGAAGAAGACCTATAACATCGCTGGGAGGCTTATATAAACAATCATCTTTATTTACGTAGGACTTTTCTTTTACAAGGTTACGAGGTGCCACCTGTCCCTGGAATTCTCCCCCAGCTAAGCTATAAGCTATCTGGAGGAACTTTTCCAGCTCTGTTCCGTAGAGCGTGTGGGAATGCAGAGCAGGGGGCCGAAGCACCACCGAACATGTAGAGCATGTTTCCGAGCGAGAGCCTCATGCCTCGGTTCGCCTCTCTAGAAAATAATAAACCAAAAGTCATTTCATGTAAAAAGGGACGGCCTCCTCTTGGTCAGGTTTGTTCACACAGCAAAGCTCTTCGGTCTGCTTTCAATATTGTTCCACAGCAGCTGGCAAGCTGCAACACACACCTGGGTAAACACGCTATGCTCTCGCTCTCCTGCTCCTGTCCTGGTCTCTGTTACTCTCTCTCTCTCTCTCTCTCTCTCTCTCTCTCTATCCACTTCTCTTTCTCTATCCACTTCTTTCTCTTTCTTAAAGAAATGAAACTCATTGGCTGTTTGAGGGGGATCTGGGGGTCTGTCTTCGTCGTGCTTGCTGTCAGGGCCGCTCTCCAACTGCGGAATCAATCTCACTTCACCAGCAGTATATTGTCCATCTAGACACAGAGGGGGCTGTAGCCAAAATCCCACCCAAAATCCCCCTCCCCCCAAAAAAAAGAAAATCCTCCTCATGCCGAGAGTAAACGGGCCTCCAGCTCCACAGCCATGTGCAGAGCAGCATTACCTCAGGAGACAGACAGAGAGCCCAGCCCCTCCACTCTGGAATGGGAGTCTATAGTTTGCAAACCATGGCTTTCGATTGTATCAGTGCTCATGATGTCAGCCTTCCCTACTGGCTGGTTTGCTCCTGCTCCCTCTCCCTCTCCCTCTGCCTCTCTCTCTCTCTCATTACTGGAGCCACCGCTCGATTCAGCCCATCTCACAGCCCTGGAACTGGAAGCATGCTCTCGCGCTGACCCTGCCTCGATTGCAGGCTATATAGTGCCGGCCTCCAGATACCAGAATGACTTAACCTCTTTTGACCTGAGATCAGATTCTAAAAATGTCTTCTACATCCTGACAGTTTTCTGAAAAAGCTATGTTTCTGTCAGTCGTCGATTTTTCAAAAATAGCAGACCTACAAGCTCATAGCGCGCCACTCGGTGGCGCGCTATGAGCTTGTAGATCTGCTATTTTTCAATAGCTAAAGCACAACATAATGCTAACACCAAAAGGGGTTCCCGCCCAAAATGACTTAACCTCTACGCCCGTAAAGCAGGAAGAAGAAAAGCAACACTGGTTATACGATGATATTAGCGGTTTTACAGTAAAGTTCTCTGGGAGCCAGGGAGAGAGTTTGGTGTCACACCAGCCTGCTCACATCGTCCCCCATCGCAGCCAAAACCAGAACCCCCTTGCAGTAAAGTTCTCTGGGAGCCAGAGAGAGAGTTTGGTGTCACACCAGCCCTGCTCGCATCGTCCCCATCGTCCCCCATCACAGCCAAAACCAGAACCCCCTTGCAGTAAAGTTCTCTGGGAGCCAGAGAAAGAGTTTGGTGTCACACCAGCCTGCTGCTCGCATCGTCCCCATCGCAGCCAAAACCAGAACCCCCTTGCAGTAAAGTTCTCTGGGAGCCAGAGAGAGAGTTTGGTGTCACACCAGCCTGCTCGCCTCGCATCGTCCCCCATCGCAGCCAAAACCAGAACCCCCTTGCAGTAAAGTTCTCTGGGAGCCAGAGAGAGAGTTTGGTGTCACACCAGCCTGCTCACATCGCATCGCCCCCCATCGCAGCCAAAACCAGAACCCCCTTGCAGTTTTCCTCCCCGTCTGACCCTCGGTTGGAAACTCCATGTTAGGGCTTTTTTTTTTTTGGGTCTCACTGTTATTTATTTATGAGTGTTTGAATGCCACTGTAGCCTGGCAAGGACTTTAATGGAGGTGAGGCGGAGACACTCCCATGTCGTACTACTCCCCTCTGTAAAGTTTTACAGTGTCCCACCGCACTCTCTCTCTCCAGAGAGAGGCCAGGGGAAAGTGACGCCATCGCCCAGGAAAATGCTCCGCGCTCACTCACGCCTGGGCAGGCTTTCTCGGTCTCGGTTGAGGCGTGGAGGGGTGGTTAGGTTAGGTATAGGGTGCGAAAGTTGTTTCTTGAGTCTGAGAAACTACCCCACTGCCGTTGTCACAGCTATTATTATATCACTGTAAAAAATGTTTTACTATCGAGCCGTTAAAGGACCACTTCACGGCCTGGGCCATGGCTCAGTGGTCCAGGCACCTTGGCTGGTAATCCAGTCTGGCAGTGTGCCGCGGGTTCGACTCCCGATCCCGACGGCCTTTACTGCATGTCACCCCCCCATCTCTCTCCCCATTTCCTGTCAGCATACTGTCTGTCCCTCCATAAAAAAGTATAAAATAAAAGGTGAAAGCCACAAAAAATAAACACAAAAAAAAAAGAAAAAAGGACCACTTCACCACTTTTCAACCTATCTTCATATAATAGGTCCTCACTAATAGTCATGAAAAAAATGGCGCATTTTTTTTCTACTCAGTCTGTGTCTCATAGGAGGGCTGTGGGCAGTTCAGAAACCGTCCTCCAGTGACATCATCGATGGGGAATACAAGCTAATAGAAACTGCAGGCTTTCTAGTCCTGAAAAGTTGCAATGCGAAAATGGAAGCCATCGTTCTCACGATAATGAAAATCTAAAAATTTTTGTAAAAAAAAATCTTGTTTAAAAAAATAATCTAACCTGATGATGATGTCACTGGAAGACGGTTTCTAAACTGCCCACATCCCTCCTATGAGACACAGAGTAGAAAAAAATCATACCATTTTATCATGATTATTAGTGAGGACCTATTATTTATATTATTTTATTTTTTAAATGTATTTTTTTGTGGCTTTCGCCTTTATTTTATATTTTTTATGGAGGGACAGACAGTAGGCTGACAGGAAATGGGGAGAGAGATGGGGGGATCACATGCAGTAAAGGCCGTCGGGATCGGGAGTCGAACCCGTGGCACACTGCCAGACTGGATTGCCAGCCAAGGTGCCTGGACCGCTGAGCCACGGCCCAGGCCGTGAGGACCTATTATATGAAGATAGGTTGAAAAGTGGTGAAGTGGTCCTTTAATGCGTGTGACTGTGAAATGTAGCCAGAGCAAAGATAGCTTTACAGTGACTGGACAGCGATCCCCTCAACACTGATGGAATCAGCTTGTCCTTATCATCCCGTAGGCCAATTATATCCATCAATCTTCTAACCCCACGGTGGCTAATGGATCCTGACTTTATCTCATTGATTCTCCCTGGAAAACCCACCCACCCCTCTGTCAACCCACCCACCTTCTCGCCTACCCCCACCTACCCCCACCTACCCCCACCAAGGCCTATATGGCCTTGATGAGATCCAGACCCCGCGTGGAAGCATATTAGAGTGGCCCAACACTGTCGGTAGGAGAGCTAAATGGAAGGTAGTGAAATCTTTTGAACCTCTGTTACATTATAACCGTTCTAAACACATCCAGCTGGGTCTCCAGAGTTCAGGGAAGACATAAAAGCTGCTGCTGGCATGTTGTTACCTCAGAGGATGATAATAGCCGAAGCGCCACTAAAAACTACTAAGTCACTCCGCAATCAAAGAGCGCAAGAGGGGAGAGACTCCCCGCACTTCTTACTGGCTGCTAATGGCCTGTGTGTGTGTGTTGGAGACAACTGATCTCACACGCTTTATTATCTCCTGTAACACACACCCCGAGCATTGTAAAGACACGGAAAATCTTTGGTGGCTAGTTATTAAACTCAATTAAGTTTAAGTTAATTTAAAAAATAATAAATCAAAAGATCAAAACCAGCAGTAATTAATAGGGGTGTAACGATTAGAGCTGGGACTCGATTAAAATTTTTAATCTAATTAATCAGAGGCTTTGTAGTTAATTAATCTCGATTAATCGCATTTTAATCGCATATCATTATTTGACCCGAGAACAGTGAGAAAGCTATTTTTTCAAATGGATTTTGGTATACTAGTGAATCAATGAATAGTGAATACATAAGTTTAAGCAATAAAACATTGTTTTTGTAGTAATAATAGGGGTAATAAATTATAATATCTCAAATTTAATAATTTATATAAAGCTTTTCTGAGTACACAAAAATGCTTTACAAGGGGGACATGATAAATCAAAAACAACTTTATTAGAGGAAAAACACTAAGGAATTAAATAGATGAAAAAGCTGGGGAAAGTAATATTGAAGGTTTGGATGGTGGGGGCATGTCTCTGAGTGTTTGGGGAATGCATTCCACAGGGTTGGGGGGGGGGGGGGGGGGGCTTGGTGCAGCAAAGTGACATGACCATAACAAAGCACCTGTTTCTTCCGTGGACATACAGTAACAGCCATTAACAGATTTTACATTTTATTTGGCCATAACCGTTTAGTTAGAAACCATGTCATCTGGTCGGGTCCTTGAATTGCTACTGGTAGTTGGAATAACGTTAGCTCTGATCCATAGTGTTAGAAGGAGGAAAGTAGGCTTTCACATATTTTTTTGTGCTAAAAACGAGGGGCTGCACAGCCTGCACTTCCGTGGGTGTGAGGGGAAAGGATCAAATTAAGTACCATAGAACTCCTCCTGAGTCCTAACTACGCTAAGGACCAGAGCTACTGTTGTTGACGTTAGCTTCCAGGCTAGGCTCGGTGCAACATGTTTCGCATCGAGCCGATACTGGAGGCTTGACGAGGTGCGGTCTTCGGTGATATGCGAATTCTTTATTGAATAATTGCACACAACTGTGCTGTAATCCACGCTATCATCGGATAGCCTTTTAAATCCTATTTCCAATCCACGGGGACAAGCAAAGTGATCTCAGCGGCTTCCCCCGGTCTGGTGAACTGTCTGGTGGTGTTATTGTTCCCCCAATGCTGCTGGGGCATACCATTTCAAAGGGGGGTGGTTTCCACTCCCTGTAACAACGGACACTTCACTCGGTGAACTGGGTGGTGCGCCGGTCCATCTGAAAACTGTCCAGTGACAACGTTCCGCGGTGAAAAAAATAGTGCGATTAAAATGCGTTAATTTTTTTAACGCGTTAATTTTTCTGTAGTTAATTAATCTCAATTAACGCGTTAAAGTCCCGGCCCTAGTAACGATACATCTTAACAACGATACGATACGTATCACGATACATGGTTGACAATACGATACATGGACGATATTGGTTCATTATGGCGATCCGATACGATACGATTCAATGATTTGAAATCGATACAGTAACTATTTAAAATACATTGACATTATTTTAAACTAAGTAATTAAACCCTTCTTTTTCATTTTTCTTCTCAAAATTGCTAAATACCTGCACAAAAATGTAGTATTGATACAATCGATTAATTGCATAGCAAAAAACGATTCGATACCAATTCTTTGCATTGCAAAACGATACGATACGATACATAGTCAATGTTGCTGTTTTCATTTCGATATACTTTGATTCTTGAAATTAAATTCTATTTGTCGATGCAGTTACTAATATATCGTTACACCCCTAGTAATTACCAAAGAAGACCAGTCTGCTATTGTCAACGCCTTAACCCATTCTGACCTGAGATCAGATTCTAAAAATGTCTTCTACATCCTGACAGTTTTCTGAAAAAGCTGTTTCTATGTCAGTGGTTCTTCGATTTTTCAAAAATAGCAGACCTACAAGCTCGTAGCGCGCCACTCGGTGGCGCGCTATGAGCTTGTAGATCTGCTATTTTTCAATAGCTAAAGCATAACACAATGCTAACACCAAAAGGGGTTCCCGCCTTAAACAAAGCCAGCGGATATCGATTGGGCACGGAGGGGAGCTTGTGGGTGTCTTTGCCCCGTCTACGTCTAAGGTTACATCATTCACCCAAATGAGTTGTGGTGGTGGTGCTGTGATTGACAGGATTGCTGATATTGTCTATTAACATTGAGGAGAGAGAGAGAAAGTGGCTATGGTTGAGAAAGCAAGAGAGTGCAGTGTGTGTGTGTGTGTGTGTGTGTGTGTGTGTGTGTGTGTGTGTGTGTGCGCTCGCGTGTGTTTCTTTGGCCATATACAGGGAAAAGTATATTTTTTTTACTTAAGTAAAAGCATGAATACGGAAATGTAGATATTCTCTGTTACAAGTACAAGTCCATGTGTACAAAGGTATTGGCACCAAAATATACTTAAAAGTTACCCGGACCTCTGGCGTAGCGGTCCGGGCATGCGGGCACCTAGGGCCTAGGACTCGAACCTCAGGCGAGTCAGGCTACACTGTAGCCTAGGACCTAGGCTACAGTGTAGCGTCGCAGGTTCGAGTCCCGATCCCGACGGCCTTTGTTGCGTGTCACCCCCCCCCATCTCTCCTTCCCCATTTCCTGTCAGCTTACTGTCCTGTCAATAAAAGCATAATAGGCCAAAAATAAATCTTAAAATATATACTTAAAGTACCAAAAATAAATTGTGCAGAATGTCCCATTTCACAAGTAAAAAAAATATAAATAATCTTTTGAAAATAGCCAGTCTACATGCTCACAATGCGTCGCATCGCGGTGCATTGTGAGCTTGTAAATATGCTATTTACAAATGGCCGCAATATAGGGCTGAACTGTGTGTTTTGTAATAATATTCAAAATCTGCAAAGTCACTACTAGTGACGAAGGTTTTCATATAATTATAGTGGAGTACCAAAAGTACAAATATCTTCCTCTGAGATGCAGCGGGGTAGAAGTTAAAGTATAGGGAAATTGTAAATACTGAAGAAACCTCAAATTTGTACTTATAAGTACGGTACTTGAGTATACATGTACTTAGTTACTTTACGCCACTGGCCATACAGTATGTTGGCTGTGGGTTCCTCTGGGGCACTGCAACCACACACGATAAATATGAGCTTGTGGTGAGGCCGTGGTGCCCCAGGAACGCTCACATGTGGTCCGGCAACTCTCACCACCATTGACAAGAGGGTTAGATGGCTTTTGGTCATCAACATTCCTGGTGGGGAGAGCTACATAGGCGGCCATTTAACTTCACCATTCAGGGCTGCGTATACCCACCGACGATGCCCTGCTGGTCTGGCTTTCTAGACCAAGTCTCTTGCTTAACCCATTTTGGGCGGGAAACCCCATTTGGTGTTGTAAAACATGTTATAATTTAGCTTTTGAAAAATAGCAGATCTACAAGCTCATAGCGCGCCACCGAGTGGCGCACTACGAGCTTGTAGATCTGCTATTTTTGAAAAATCGTGAAAACGTGGCGCAAATCATTGAATATATATTTCAGAGCGAACATTTTCAACTAAAATATTTGCTTCTGGGAGGTCCCTGGAACTACATATTTTGAGATGGAGGTCCGTGGCCCAATAGAGATAATTCTGGGGGTCCCTGAGATGAAAATGGTTGAGCACCACTGACATAGAAACATTTAGAAGCCTTTTTTTTAATCGACCTCAGTCCAAAATGGGTTAAGTGTGTTATTTGTTTACTGTCAATTCTGACGCAGCAACCAAAATCACAGTATTGTTTACCGGCGGGGGTCTGATCACAGTCAGGGCCAAAGCATGCACTTAATCACCAGTAACCAGCCTCTGAAACAAACATGGCCGACAGGACCCTATTTTCCCAGCTTGAGAGTAATTCTGTGAATGTGTTTCCATATTTATCTGTGCCACTCAGAAATGCTCTGCTCTCACAGCCTCCGAGGCCAAAATTAACTCTGACAAAGCAGTCTTGGCCCAAAGTATGTGACACAGCGGGGGAAAGAACAAATGAGTGAGAGAACTTAAAGGGATAGTTCAGATTTTTTTAACTTAAGTTGTATGAAATACTTGCCATTAATATAGTGGTTGCAACTGTATTAATTGAGTGCCCGAGTCCCATGGTGGGAGTTCTGCTCTGGTTTTGGTCAATATTAAGTAGTTCCGGTCATTTTGTGGGGGGCACTGGGGCCACGCAGTAAAAGTAAATTAATCCACAAAACGAACGTAATTTGTATTGTTGACCTATTTCTAAAATATTAGCGCGACTTTCGTTCAACTTTGACCCCTCTATCACATGGAACTATTTTTTGGGCGTAGTGATATGGACACAAAAAACATAGTTCTGTGTGATAGAGGGGTAAAAAAAAGAACGGAAGTTGCACTAATATTTTAGAAATAGGTCAACAATACAAATGACGTTAGTTTTGTGGATTAATTTACTTTTACTGCGTGGCCCCCAGTGCCCCCCACAAAATGACCGGAACTACTTGATATTTCACCAAAACCAGAGCAGAACTCCCACCACAGGACTCGGGAAATCAATTAATACAGTTGCAACCACTATATTAATGGCAAGTATTTCATACAACTTAAGTTAAAAAAATCTGAACTATCCCTTTAAGCAAAGAATCTCAGAGCAATGCCAAACAAAACATGAAACCGTGATAAGATCAGTCAGTGCCTCCGACCCAATTAATCAATAAGTTGTTTGAGTCCGGACCAATAATGACAGCTAGTCATCTATAAGTAGTAAAGTACTGTTCTGCAATCGCCTGTCCGGTCCGGTCCTGTCCGTCCGTTTGTGCGTCTGGCCGGCCATCCGTCCAATCAACCACTTTGGCCCCAAAGAATAATTACATCTCAAAGTTATTTTCTTTTCTTTGCAGATGCTGTCTTGACTTGAGAGCTTACAAAACTAGTATACTGGCTGCAAGACATACTGACAATCCGACAGACATTAGTCCGACAACACCGACAACTCCCGACATGCACGGCGGTTAAAACTCGCCCGTGGCCGGGTTAAAACTCGCCCATGGCTCCCGACATGTGCGGCAGGTTACAACTAACCCGTGGCCGGGTTAAAACTCACCCGTGGCTCCCGACATGCACGGCTAGCTTCCTGTGAGGTTGGGTTTAGGGTTGGATTTTGGATAGGGTTACTCACGACTGTAGGACTGTTTAGTACGTCGGACGAAAACACATGCACCCCTTGCTCCATGGAAGGTGACCCCTACTGCCTTTGGTGACCCCCACATCTTTCCCATATAGCACCACCCTTAGGTCAAAATGTCCACTTGCTCACACTGTAAGATATCGCAAAATCTAGTCAGATTGCCATGAAACCTGCTGAGTGGACTGATGCTCCCAAGAGGATAATCCCAACTGATGTTGGTTTCCCCTAGCGACACCCTTAGGCCAGAATTTCCACTTGCAAACAAGGTAACAGATATTCTAACAGACAGGTTGCAGGATGGACCGTATACTGATTTTGGTGACCACCACATGACCTCTCCTGCAGCGCCCTCCCTTGAGCTACAATGTACAGCTTTTGGGGCTCTAGGAATGTCAATTTCAATGGGTTCAAACCACTGTGGTCTGATTGGGTGTAAGGCGGTGGTTCCCAAACGTTTTCGTGTCAAGGACCCCCAAATTGACATTTATTAGGCCCAAATTTATTTTATTTATTCATTTATTAGACCCCCCCCCATTTGAAAACATATGCCAGTGACCCCGATAAGGGAGGATTTTTACAGCTCTAGCAGTGATTCCGAAAAACATATTAATTTCATAGACCCCCAGCGCCCGGGGAGCAGTTCATGTCTTGCTCAGGGACACTTGGACACATAGTCCAGGGTCGGGCCACCAACCCGGGGACCTTCTGTTTCCCAGGCGGCCTCTCTACAATAGAGTTATAAATAATATATCTGGATTACAGACGGCCAGGCCCCCCACCATTCATTTCAATGAAGTCGCCCAGCCAGCGCATGTATAGCCACGGAAGTACAATCTACTTCCGCATTTTGGTGCACAGTAGCGTTTTACATGCGGAAGTCTTGCAATACCAGATTTGATAACCAGGACACGACAGCTTCAATAATCCTCTGCGGTCTGGTGCAGGCGCTTGCTCTCTATACACAGTCAGTTATGGCCGACCCATTTTTACGTTTGTGATCCGGGAGACCCCAAATGTATCTTTCGGGTCTTGAGCTGAAAAGTAGGAGAAGAGCTGGTGTACTGTACTGTACACCGCATGTAGTCATGCCACCACTATCTCCGGGTGTAGCATGTGACGCGCACAGCGCGTGACTGGCACAGCGCGTGACATGATGGGCACCTCAATTAACTCACTAATTCCTACCATCCCACCACAAGACAGTAAAAACGTCCCGAACCTTATCTCCTCCATCACACTATGAAGAGCAGAGCAGGAACCACAGTGTAATGGCTAGATGTTCAAACCACTTACTGACAGTCAAAGAGAAAAGCCATTCCTTCTCAGCTACTTTCTCTCCCATGCGCATGAATGCTGCAGCGCTTGAGTCGTCTGTTGTGTTATGATCCTTATCTGTAGATAAAGGTCTCTGTTGCCAGAACTCTAGAGGGAGATAAGCGAAAGTCATTTGTCCCGCAAGCCAAATATGCCAGAATGTTTGAAAGGATGTATTACTCTTACTGTAACTTGACATCCTCATGAAGCGGACCGTCGTTTCCGCCTTTTTGGTACATCGCACATCGAGTTACTTACGCATACGGAGCATTTACATACCGTAAATAACAAGGCCATCTCGGAAAATCAATCCCATGGCATTTCACAAGCGACAAGAATACATAAAGAAATAATAAAGTTATATTACCGAGGAAATTAGAGTGATGCAACCGAGTCAAAGTATGCTTTGATGTGATATTAATTCATAACAGCATATTAACGGTCATAGTCAAAACGTGCTCACTTTTTTTCCCCCCCTTTTTAAACCACATCATCAATCATTTGGGGGAATATGCTAAGTACAAATCATGGGACTCTATGAGCCAGGCTCTCCGTCCACACATCCGTCATCGGAGACTAATCTGTTGTCTCCCATAACTTCACGGCTGACAAAGGTCATTGCCTGAGGCCTCTTCAGAGACCATATCCTCTCTGGACAGAGGCAGCGGTCTAAGGCGGGGGGGGGGGGGGGGGGGGGGGGGGGGGCGGATGCCCTATCCCCCTGACCTCTCTCTCTCTCTCAGAGGCTGAGACGGGGGTCCGGGGGGGTTGTGAAGGTCCTGGGGACTGGACACATTGCGGCATTAATTACACACTCAGTTACCATCCAGCCTAATGTTTGGCCTCCCCCCCTGAGGTTAACTCCTTCCTGACAAGCTCGGAGAAAGTAATGGGGCCTCTGTGGCTCGTTTGCCAGCAAGTCAGCCGAGACAGATCCTCTCGCGGTCATCGTCCGCGGCGGGCGGGCCCCCGCCATCGCTGACTGACAGCGGCTAAACGGTTCAGCGCCACGTCTCCGCGCGCGCGGGGATCACAGGCGGAGGAGCGGAGGAGGAGGAGGAGGAGGAAGAGGAGATAATGGGAGGTGTGAGGCGGGCGGGTGACAGGCGGGACACTTCTTCCCATCAAAGGGCTCCGCTGGCCCCGCTTGTGCAATCAGCAAACAAAGAGCGGCTTTATTGGGAGCGTTTATCTGTCACAGGCTTCTCCCGCTGACATCCTGACTGCGATCCTGCCAAATGGGCTCCTCAGTCAGTCAGACCAGAGACAGACGGAGACAGGGAGAAGGGAGGGGGGGGGGGGGGGGGGCAGGGGAGTGGGAGAGAGTATGTATATAGCTAGAGTACAACAGGATGTTCCTGCCGTCAGTGCAAAGCAAAGTAAACACAGTGTAGAGAGTGTTCAGGACGTCCGGCTCTGCTGCACCGTCGGGCTCAAGATGTGATGCATTCACAGATGCATAAAAGATGAGTTCCTCTGAACTTCGTCCGGGGTAATGTTTGGGCTGCGAAAGTTTCGGAAGCTCCCCTGAAACATCTGGAGTGTCGATTTAACTGGCGAGAATGTAAAAAAAATAAGAAAAGAAATGCATTCACATGGGTCAATTTCTCAAGAGTTAACTGGACACTCTGGACTCAGCGGCATATAACCGCGAGTTGCCTCGGCCGGCCCTTCACTGGAGCACTCCGATTTCTTGGTGGCAGGGCAGTTGTATAGTCAGTAATCTGATAGGAGAGCACTTACAATATCAAGGCTTGGCATTTCGTTTGATTAATTCATTGCCTACAGGATCTGTGCGATAGAATGGAGGGCGCAGCATGAGATCATGACCCAGGAATTCCAAACAATATCCATCTGCACTGAACCATGTCGTGATCGCCTTCTCCCTCTCTCCCTCTCCCCCTCCTCTCTCTCTCTCTCTCATATGGTTCTTTTTCCCCCCTCATCCCACTTTCTCCCCTTCCCCCCTCCTTTTTTACAGCCATGACACACATACCTGTTTTACAAACTTTTTCCACATCAAACACACCCACAAATGGAACACCCACATGTGTGCACGTGTGTGGGTTTGCGACGTGTGCGCACACGCACACACACACACACACACACACACACACACACACACACACACACACACACACACACACACACACACACACACACACACACACACACACACACACACACACGTTGCGCACGCACACACACGTTGCACGCACGCGCGCACCCACACACACACGCACACACGCACACACCCACACACACGCAGCTGCCCTATTTGTATATCGAGCCTACGCTGCCTACCAGCAAAGGGAGTATTCACCAAAATATGTTATGACATGTACAGTATTGAAAAAAGCATACCTCTGGGTCTACAGGCATGTGTTGTCTTAACGCTGTGTATCTGAGCAAACAGGGAGACGCACTGAAGCTACAGCATTCACACTGACAGGGATACGCACTGAAGCTACAGCATTCACACAACGCTGACAGGGAGACACACTGAAGCTACAGCATTCACACAACGCTGACAGGGAGACACACTGAAGCTACAGCATTCACACAACGCTGACAGGGAGACACACTGAAGCTACAGCGTTCACACCACGCTGACAGGGAGACACACTGAAGCTACAGCGTTCACACCACGCTGACAGGGAGACACACTGAAGCTACAGCGTTCACACAACGCTGACAGGGAGACACACTGAAGCTACAGCGTTCACACAACGCTGACAGGGAGACACACTGAAGCTACAGCGTTCACACAACGCTGACAGGGAGACACACTGAAGCTACAGCATTCACACAACGCTGACAGGGAGACACACTGAAGCTACAGCGTTCACACAACGCTGACAGGGAGACACACTGAAGCTACAGCATTCACACAACGCTGACAGGGAGACACACTGAAGCTACAGCGTTCACACCACGCTGACAGGGAGACACACTGAAGCTACAGCGTTCACACAACGCTGACAGGGAGACACACTGAAGCTACAGCATTCACACCACGCTGACAGGGAGACACACTGAAGCTACAGCGTTCACACAACGCTGACAGGGAGACACACTGAAGCTACAGCATTCACACAACGCTGACAGGGAGACACACTGAAGCTACAGCGTTCACACCACGCTGACAGGGAGACACACTGAAGCTACAGCATTCACACAACGCTGACAGGGAGACACACTGAAGCTACAGCGTTCACACCACGCTGACAGGGAGACACACTGAAGCTACAGCGTTCACACAACGCTGACAGGGAGACACACTGAAGCTACAGCGTTCACACCACGCTGACAGGGAGACACACTGAAGCTACAGCGTTCACACAACGCTGACAGGGAGACACACTGAAGCTACAGCGTTCACACAACGCTGACAGGGAGACACACTGAAGCTACAGCGTTCACACAACGCTGACAGGGAGACACACTGAAGCTACAGCATTCACACAACGCTGACAGGGAGACACACTGAAGCTACAGCGTTCACACAACGCTGACAGGGAGACACACTGAAGCTACAGCATTCACACAACGCTGACAGGGAGACACACTGAAGCTACAGCGTTCACACCACGCTGACAGGGAGACACACTGAAGCTACAGCGTTCACACAACGCTGACAGGGAGACACACTGAAGCTACAGCATTCACACCACGCTGACAGGGAGACACACTGAAGCTACAGCGTTCACACAACGCTGACAGGGAGACACACTGAAGCTACAGCATTCACACAACGCTGACAGGGAGACACACTGAAGCTACAGCGTTCACACCACGCTGACAGGGAGACACACTGAAGCTACAGCATTCACACAACGCTGACAGGGAGACACACTGAAGCTACAGCGTTCACACCACGCTGACAGGGAGACACACTGAAGCTACAGCGTTCACACAACGCTGACAGGGAGACACACTGAAGCTACAGCGTTCACACAACGCTGACAGGGAGACACACTGAAGCTACAGCATTCACAGTTCACACAACGCTGACAGGGAGACGCACTGGTAAATGGTAAATGGTGCATTTATATAGCGCCTTTATCCAAGGCGCTTTACATAGATTGTGCATTACATTCACCCATTCACACACACATTCATACACCGATTGCGGCGGAAGCCATGCAAGGCACCAACCAGCACATCGGGAGCAATTTGGGGTTCAGTGTCTTGCCCAAGGACACTTCGACATGTAGACAGGAGGAGCCGGGATTCGAACCGCCGACCCATGGATCATTGGACGACCTGCTCTACCTCTTGAGCCACAGTCGCACTGAAGCTACAGCATTCACAGTTCATTCACACAACGCTGACAGAGACATCTTGTTTCAAATGACAAGGGCAACCATTCAGACCATTAATTCCCTCTTTTTATTTTAAGATCATGTCATTTAATAGTTCCTTGGTTATAATCAGCTTGGCACCAGTGGTTACCAGAAGTGTTAAAGTAAATATCTCCAGTTTAAACGCTGGGTTTTAATGAATTAGTCTGCTGCTCTTTGCAGACAGGGGGGGGGGGGGGGGGGGAATCTGCCGTTCTGCATGCTTGAATGTGACTCTTTTTTTGGAACTACTTATAAAAAGGATTTGAAGATTTGTTGTTGCTCAATCCGCAAGAACGAAAACAACATCTCTGTAAATGTCAAAGTTTGTTCTAGCGTTTCCTTTCTTGTCAAAAGAAGAAGTGAGGTGGTTTTCTCTTTCAGCTGGTTGCCACAGGGCTGAGAATGAGAGATGGAGTGTTGCTTCACGGGACTATTTTTAACTTTTCCAAAGCAACGCTCTCTCAGACGGCCCATCTGGACAGGGTTAGGGGCGAGTTCTCCCTGCTGCAGCATGGCGAGTTCTCCCTGCTGCCACTGCTTATAATAACAGACAGCATGAGAGACGCCTCGCGGAGATATGAACACAAACGTGATGCTCATTAGCGTGGCATAATGAATATGGCCCGAGATGATCGCCTTTCACGGGATGCTGAGTGTTTACCTTACACTAGGGTGGGGTGGGGTGAACACGCTTTTTAAAGCTTTTAGTATTATTGTTTATTTTAAAACATTTGCTTTGGGCTTTTCTGCCTTTATTGATATAGTTTCAAGTGAAGATAGATAGGAAAGAGGGAGAGAGAGAGAGACGGGGGAGAGACATGCACTAAAAGTCAGGCCAGAGAGCCTATATGTGGCATGCGCTGGCCTGGACCGCTAGGCCAGTGGACCTCCTATTACCCATTTTGACCTGAGATCAGATT
>NC_136791.1:4313688-4393688 GCF_951216825.1 Electrona antarctica | reverse complement strand
TAAAAGTCGTGATCTGGTTGTGTTGGTGGCGTAGTGATTAAAAGTCGTGAGCTGGTTGTGTTGGTGGCGTAGTGATTAAAAGTCGTGAGCTGGTTGTGTTGGTGGCGTAGTGATTAAAAGTCGTGAGCTGGTTGTGTTGGTGGCGTAGTGATTAAAAGTCGTGAGCTCGTTGTGTTGGTGGCGTAGTGATTAAAAGTCGTGAGCTGGTTGTGTTGGTGGCGTAGTGATTAAAAGTCGTGAGCTGGTTGTGTTGGTGGCGTAGTGATTAAAAGTCGTGAGCTGGTTGTGTTGGTGGCGTAGTGATTAAAAGTCGTGAGCTGGTTGTGTTGGTGGCGTAGTGATTAAAAGTCGTGAGCTGGTTGTGTTGGTGGTGTAGTGATTAAAAGTCGTGAGCTGGTTGTGTTGGTGGCCTAGTCATTAAAAGTCGTGAGCTGGTTGTGTTGGTGGCGTAGTGATTAAAAGTCGTGATCTGGTTGTGTTGGTGGCGTAGTGATTAAAAGTCGTGAGCTGGTTGTGTTGGTGGCGTAGTCATTAAAAGTCGTGATCTGGTTGTGTTGGTGGCGTAGTGATTAAAAGTCGTGAGCTGGTTGTGTTGGTGGCGTAGTGATTAAAAGTCGTGAGCTGGTTGTGTTGGTGGCGTAGTGATTAAAAGTCGTGAGCTGGTTGTGTTGGTGGCCTAGTCATTAAAAGTCGTGAGCTGGTTGTGTTGGTGGCCTAGTCATTAAAAGTCGTGAGCTGGTTGTGTTGGTGGCGTAGTCATTAAAAGTCGTGAGCTGGTTGTGTTGGTGGCGTAGTGATTAAAAGTCGTGAGCTGGTTGTGTTGGTGGCGTAGTGATTAAAAGTCGTGAGCTGGTTGTGTTGGTGGCGTAGTGATTAAAAGTCGTGATCTGGTTGTGTTGGTGGCGTAGTGATTAAAAGTCGTGAGCTGGTTGTGTTGGTGGTGTAGTGATTAAAAGTCGTGAGCTGGTTGTGTTGGTGGCCTAGTCATTAAAAGTCGTGAGCTGGTTGTGTTGGTGGCGTAGTGATTAAAAGTCGTGATCTGGTTGTGTTGGTGGCGTAGTGATTAAAAGTCGTGAGCTGGTTGTGTTGGTGGCGTAGTCATTAAAAGTCGTGATCTGGTTGTGTTGGTGGCGTAGTGATTAAAAGTCGTGAGCTGGTTGTGTTGGTGGCGTAGTGATTAAAAGTCGTGAGCTGGTTGTGTTGGTGGTGTAGTGATTAAAAGTCGTGAGCTGGTTGTGTTGGTGGCCTAGTCATTAAAAGTCGTGAGCTGGTTGTGTTGGTGGCGTAGTGATTAAAAGTCGTGATCTGGTTGTGTTGGTGGCGTAGTGATTAAAAGTCGTGAGCTGGTTGTGTTGGTGGCGTAGTCATTAAAAGTCGTGATCTGGTTGTGTTGGTGGCGTAGTGATTAAAAGTCGTGAGCTGGTTGTGTTGGTGGCGTAGTGATTAAAAGTCGTGAGCTGGTTGTGTTGGTGGCGTAGTGATTAAAAGTCGTGAGCTGGTTGTGTTGGTGGCCTAGTCATTAAAAGTCGTGAGCTGGTTGTGTTGGTGGCCTAGTCATTAAAAGTCGTGAGCTGGTTGTGTTGGTGGCGTAGTGATTAAAAGTCGTGAGCTGGTTGTGTTGGTGGCGTAGTGATTAAAAGTCGTGAGCTCGTTGTGTTGGTGGCCTAGTCATTAAAAGTCGTGAGCTGGTTGTGTTGGTGGCCTAGTCATTAAAAGTCGTGAGCTGGTTGTGTTGGTGGCCTAGTGATTAAATGTCGTGAGCTCGTTGTGTTGGTGGCCTAGTCATTAAAAGTCGTGAGCTGGTTGTGTTGGTGGCCTAGTCATTAAAAGTCGTGAGCTGGTTGTGTTGGTGGCGTAGTGATTAAAAGTCGTGATCTGGTTGTGTTGGTGGCGTAGTGATTAAAAGTCGTGATCTGGTTGTGTTGGTGGCGTAGTGATTAAAAGTCGTGAGCTGGTTGTGTTGGTGGCGTAGTGATTAAAAGTCGTGAGCTGGTTGTGTTGGTGGCGTAGTGATTAAAAGTCGTGAGCTGGTTGTGTTGGTGGCGTAGTGATTAAATGTCGTGAGCTGGTTGTGTTGGTGGCCTAGTCATTAAATGTCGTGAGCTGGTTGTGTTGGTGGCGTAGTGATTAAAAGTCGTGAGCTGGTTGTGTTGGTGGCGTAGTGATTAAAAGTCGTGAGCTGGTTGTGTTGGTGGCGTAGTGATTAAAAGTCGTGAGCTGGTTGTGTTGGTGGCGTAGTGATTAAAAGTCGTGAGCTGGTTGTGTTGGTGGCGTAGTCATTCAAAGTCGTGAGCTGGTTGTGTTGGTGGCGTAGTGATTAAAAGTCGTGAGCTGGTTGTGTTGGTGGCCTAGTCATTAAAAGTCGTGAGCTGGTTGTGTTGGTGGCGTAGTGATTAAAAGTCGTGAGCTGGTTGTGTTGGTGGCGTAGTGATTAAAAGTCGTGAGCTCGTTGTGTTGGTGGCCTAGTCATTAAAAGTCGTGAGCTGGTTGTGTTGGTGGCGTAGTGATTAAAAGTCGTGAGCTGGTTGTGTTGGTGGCCTAGTCATTAAAAGTCGTGAGCTGGTTGTGTTGGTGGCGTAGTGATTAAAAGTCGTGAGCTGGTTGTGTTGGTGGCCTAGTGATTAAAAGTCGTGAGCTGGTTGTGTTGGTGGCCTAGTCATTAAAAGTCGTGAGCTGGTTGTGTTGGTGGCGTAGTGATTAAAAGTCGTGAGCTGGTTGTGTTGGTGGCCTAGTCATTAAAAGTCGTGATCTGGTTGTGTTGGTGGTGTAGTGATTAAAAGTCGTGAGCTGGTTGTGTTGGTGGCGTAGTGATTAAAAGTCGTGAGCTCGTTGTGTTGGTGGCGTAGTGATTAAAAGTCGTGAGCTGGTTGTGTTGGTGGCGTAGTGATTAAAAGTCGTGAGCTCGTTGTGTTGGTGGCGTAGTGATTAAAAGTCGTGAGCTGGTTGTGTTGGTGGCGTAGTGATTAAAAGTCGTGAGCTGGTTGTGTTGGTGGCCTAGTCATTAAAAGTCGTGAGCTGGTTGTGTTGGTGGCCTAGTCATTAAAAGTCGTGAGCTGGTTGTGTTGGTGGCCTAGTCATTAAAAGTCGTGAGCTGGTTGTGTTGGTGGCCTAGTCATTAAAAGTCGTGAGCTGGTTGTGTTGGTGGCCTAGTCATTAAAAGTCGTGATCTGGTTGTGTTGGTGGCGTAGTGATTAAAAGTCGTGAGCTGGTTGTGTTGGTGGCCTAGTCATTAAAAGTCGTGAGCTGGTTGTGTTGGTGGCCTAGTCATTAAAAGTCGTGAGCTGGTTGTGTTGGTGGCGTAGTGATTAAAAGTCGTGAGCTCGTTGTGTTGGTGGCGTAGTGATTAAAAGTCGTGAGCTGGTTGTGTTGGTGGCGTAGTGATTAAAAGTCGTGAGCTGGTTGTGTTGGTGGCCTAGTCATTAAAAGTCGTGAGCTCGTTGTGTTGGTGGCGTAGTGATTAAAAGTCGTGAGCTGGTTGTGTTGGTGGCGTAGTGATTAAAAGTCGTGAGCTGGTTGTGTTGGTGGTGTAGTGATTAAAAGTCGTGAGCTGGTTGTGTTGGTGGCCTAGTCATTAAAAGTCGTGAGCTGGTTGTGTTGGTGGCGTAGTGATTAAAAGTCGTGAGCTGGTTGTGTTGGTGGCGTAGTGATTAAAAGTCGTGAGCTGGTTGTGTTGGTGGTGTAGTGATTAAAAGTCGTGAGCTGGTTGTGTTGGTGGCGTAGTGATTAAAAGTCGTGAGCTCGTTGTGTTGGTGGCGTAGTGATTAAAAGTCGTGAGCTGGTTGTGTTGGTGGCGTAGTGATTAAAAGTCGTGAGCTGGTTGTGTTGGTGGCGTAGTGATTAAAAGTCGTGAGCTGGTTGTGTTGGTGGCGTAGTGATTAAAAGTCGTGAGCTGGTTGTGTTGGTGGTGTAGTGATTAAAAGTCGTGAGCTGGTTGTGTTGGTGGCGTAGTGATTAAAAGTCGTGAGCTCGTTGTGTTGGTGGCGTAGTGATTAAAAGTCGTGAGCTGGTTGTGTTGGTGGCGTAGTGATTAAAAGTCGTGATCTGGTTGTGTTGGTGGCGTAGTGATTAAAAGTCGTGAGCTGGTTGTGTTGGTGGCCTAGTCATTAAAAGTCGTGAGCTGGTTGTGTTGGTGGCGTAGTGATTAAAAGTCGTGAGCTGGTTGTGTTGGTGGCGTAGTGATTAAAAGTCGTGAGCTGGTTGTGTTGGTGGCCTAGTCATTAAAAGTCGTGAGCTGGTTGTGTTGGTGGCGTAGTGATTAAATGTCGTGAGCTGGTTGTGTTGGTGGCGTAGTGATTCAAAGTCGTGAGCTGGTTGTGTTGGTGGCGTAGTGATTAAAAGTCGTGAGCTGGTTGTGTTGGTGGCCTAGTCATTAAAAGTCGTGAGCTGGTTGTGTTGGTGGCGTAGTCATTAAAAGTCGTGAGCTGGTTGTGTTGGTGGCCTAGTCATTAAATGTCGTGAGCTGGTTGTGTTGGTGGCGTAGTGATTAAGAAACTCACACCTCCAGAATCACAGGAAACCCTGCTGGGCCAGAATCAACTCCTGCCTGTGCCTTATTAATCCTAATTCATACTTCTGGCAGAGTATGTTGCAAGATTTCTCTGCCGCTGCCTATAATAACAGACAGCATGAGTCAACTCTAAAAGCAAACATGATGCATATTGGTGTGGCATAATGAATATAGCCCACATAATCACCGCTCAGGGGACGCTGACTGTTTACCTTATAACTAAGGTTGGAATGAACACGTTTTAAAAAGCTTTAGCAAAAATCAGTAAATGAGTAAAAGCAGTGTTCATTTGACTCCGAGATGGTACAAATGTAAGCCAAAAGTATACAATATGATGCGTTACTTGTGTTTGGGTGTTTTCGTTGGAAAAAAATCAGTTATTTTCAGTGAGGAACACTGTCATACCATTGAACTGTACATAATCACTTTGAACGGTCACAAGTTGTGTTTAGCCTCGGATACAAATTTAAACTCATATGATGTGATATATTTAGAGCCCAATGACATAAGAAGCTGTATTCTCCTCGGGGTCCATTTGGTTACATTTTGTACACTTCTCTGCAGAGCTAAATCAACACTCAGGACTTTGCTGTGTACGTGCAGCGCCAACAGTCCCGCTTGACTCCCTCCGTCCTGACAGTTCAGGGCACACTTCCGGACACACACACAGCCACACACACTTCTTACACTTATTGTCAATTAGGATTCATTAGAAAATGGAAATTTAATTAGTGGCTAGAGTTTGTCATCGGGTAAAAGGCTACCATTTCCTCAGTCTGTCACCCAACCACACACTTAACTCCATGTTTTAATGGAGGTCTGGTGGAGAAGGGCCCCAAATAGAAAAAAGTTTTGTTTTTTTTCGTTTTTTTTAATGGAAATGCTGTTGTGGCCTTCTTCCACACCCTTCTGTCATTTGTCTTTATACCAAACCCGCCCAGAAATAAAAAGACCCAAATGAAAGGGGATTTTCTATTATTTTTTTCCTTCTTCTTCATCTTTCTTTCTCTGCGAGTTTTCTTTTTTGCAAGTGGAAAAGCAGCACGCTTGGTGGAATTCAGTCGCCCACGCACTCTGTCAGGACACTTGATTCCAATTAGATGTTTTTCTTTGCTTTCTTGTTCTAGCCTGTCTGAAAGGCCGACTCGTACGTCGTCGCACAGGGGTGTCGCGCGTCGGGAAAAAAAAATCAGACCCACAAGCTCACAACGCGTCGCATCTGCAACGCGCTGTGAGCTTGTAGGTCTGCTATTTTCGGCGCACGTCACAGTCGTGAGACAGAGCATAAATTACGCTCGAGAGACTCCTGCTTTTTATCCCTCCCTCCCTCTGTCTTTCTCCACTCCTCTCTCTCTCTCTCTCTCTCTCTCCCTCCTTGCACACCCTCTCATTCTTGAACTCTCTCCCCTCCTCTCTCTCTCTCTCTCTCTCTCTCTCGTCGTCCTGGTTTTCTGCTCGGTGGGATGCTCCAGGGTCCAGAACATTCATTCTCTCACTGCACACGGCCAGTGGTGGACAGAGTACTCAGTACAGTATAGTACTGTAGTACAGAGTACTCAGTACAGTATAGTACTGTAGTACAGAGTACTCAGTACAGTATAGTACCCAGTACTTGAATCAATGTATAGACACTCCTGGCCAGATACTACCCAAGTGAAACTTGCTGTGTCAAATTTGTACTTGAGTTAAAGTAGTACTGGAGTAGTCCATTTGCTTGTAAAAAAATAAATAATACAAATACTTTAAAAGTACAAATTACAGTGCTGTGTGTATAAAAAAAATCACACCCGTGTGAACTGAGTGGTGTAAGGTTTTATATAGCATGATCAGCTGTGGTCTGACGTAATGTCTGACGTAATGAAATCACACAAAATATGTTAAGTAAAAAAAGCTATAATTTTTGATAAATGTATGTATCACACCTGGATGTGATTTCACAACTGGCTGTTTTTGCGCAGAGAAAATGACCACGGTTGCTACGGTCATCCAGTTCACCCGGGTGTGATTTAATTACGTCAGAAATTATTTTGAACATAGCAACCATGGTCATTTTTTTATGCACACAAAAGCCAGTTGTAGGAGTGGTTTACACCACTCAAAAAAAATACACGCACGTGCACGCACACGCACGCGCACCGATTGATTGATCATTCAAATAAACACGCGGCCCACCCATCTGAGCGTAATAAAGGTCAGATGGGTGGGCCACTGTAGAACACCATATCCCTACGAATGTCTCCAACAGTATAACGTAGTGTTCTTCTTTGTATGGTGTAACATTTTCCCTACAATACTAGATACGTTTTAATAGATACTTATGCCTCTAATAGATCGCGGTGTTTAGCCTGAGATCTTTTGGAATACAAGCGATTGGTGGTTTGAGTTTATTGTCTTGTTTATGTATATACACAGTATGTAGCCATTATGTGTATAATAATGTCTGTGTTCAGTATATGATGTGAAATATGAAATGCATTTTTTTTTGCTACAGTTTGACCGATGGGCAAATATGCAACAGATGTGTTTTATCATGTGGTTTTATAATAGGGAATATGAGTATATTTAAAGATGGAGACTTTCTGTTGGAAGAGCCTGTGTTGCTCAAAAAGGCATTGCATGAAATAAAACCATCTAAACCACTTAACCCATTTTGGTGTTATTATGTTATGCTTTAGCTATTGAAAAATAGCAGATCTACAAGCTCGTAGCGCGCCACCGAGTGGCGCGCTATGAGCTTGTAGGTCTGCTATTTTTGAAAAATCGAAGAACGACTGACATAGAAACATAGCTTTTTCAGAAAACTGTCAGGATTTAGAAGACATGTATAGAATCGTTCCCAGGTCAAAATGGGTTAAACACTATGCTGTGTATACTTCAAATAGCGGAAATAGACGATCTACAAGCGCACAATGCATTGCGCCGCCTGGGACCCATTCATTGTTAAGCTTGAAGATCTGCCATTTTCTCCCATTTTCACCAAGTGTTTGCCCGTCATGACATGCTCAGAATTGGGTCTCTAGCTTCCGAGTGGTTCATGGGAGTTATTTGGTGTGCAGATCTATCTTTCTTCTCAGCATTGTTCTGATCCAGCAGCCACTGGATTGGACGTTGGGATCGTGTGCATCACGTCTATTTCATCTTCTCACGTTCCGTGTGAGTCGTAGAAATCCGCCAAACAACGTCATCAGAGGAGACAAGACAAAATGGCTTCCGGTAATGACACAGCAGGGATCAGAGAGTGGTTTTATAAGAAGAGACTCCCAGATAGTCTTTTGTTTTGCTGGTGTGACAGTGACTATTTATTATTAAACTTATGGATCTATATGATTACAGTGTGAGGTCAGCTCCTTGCTGTGAAAGTCCTCCCACACATTCACTAATGACAGCCTAGGCGTGGAGCGCATACAATGCATTCATCCAGAACGCAATAGCCACTTGTAATTCCTCATTCAAATGACTGTAATTAAAAAGATTCCACAACGCTTCGAGTGTTATTCCTCCCTTCATCCACTGTTGCTTCTTGTCCTGGCTTTCTTTTAATTCTACAAATCAAACAGGAGCCATGTTGGAGTCTTAAGTGTTTCTGGAGGGTTGAAAATACTTGTTCAGAAGAATCGCTGTTCTATAAAACCCTGTGGGTTTAAGCATGCCATAATACAGATCTATTGAGAGTAGACCACGCATATTGTACACCAACACGTATGAGAGACATTCCCTATTATCTATGGCAATGTTCCCACAGTTTTTGATCAAATCGAATCAAGACAAATCAAATCATGTGGTCTTGGGATCATCCACATGGGAATTGTGTGGCTCCAACATGGATGTTGGACTTCATGTGGCGCGCCTGTGATGTCGGTTGTCTGTCAGTCGTCCATGATGTATGACTCCAAGTTTTGGGCAAGGTTTCAGGCCCACTGACTACAATTACTCAAATTAAAGTTGAAGTATTTCATATTTCATAAAATATTATGTAACGAACAACATCTTGTTTTTGTTTTAAAGGCTTTCGCCTTTATTTTATATTTTGTATGGAGGGACAGACAGTAGGCTGACAGGAAATGGGGAGAGAGATGGGGGGGGAAGACATGCAGTAAAGGCCGTCGGGATCGGGAGTCGAACCCGTGGCACACTGCCAGACTGGATTACCAGCCAAGGTGCCTGGACCACTGAGCCATGGCCCAGGCCAACAAACAACAATTTTGTATGTACTAAGTTAGCCTACTGCCAGTATGCGGGCGGGTGGGCGGTTGGACTGACAGACAGACAGGCACACGCACGCAGACAGACAGACAGACAGACAGACAGACAGACAGACAGACAGACACAGACAGACCCTCTTAGCCATGCCGTAAATAAGTCAGTATACCATCTCTGTGGGGATTTAGGCTCAGACATATACATCACTTTTATTTCTAATGCTCACTTTATGCTTTATTTTGTGACTTGCCAGAAAGACATTGCTGTATATATTACATGATCACAGGGAGTTCTTCTCCTACTGCATCCAACTCATTACTTCAGTCCTTCACTATGATTTAATACAGTTCTGGAGCACCAGGCCTCATCACATGGTTACATATTGCAGCACATGACATTTGTGCTTCGGCACCAACACCACTATTATAATTTAGGTCTTATAGTGACTGACAATTACAAATAATATAAATCTTCAGGATGAGTTATCTCAGTGATTGGCATGAACCTTTTCTCATTCCAAGGAGGACCCCCAGTTTGTCATTGCATTAGGGCTACACGGTCATCCGTTTATCTCTAGGAGGAGCCCAATCTGCACTGGAAAATATGTGCGTTTATTACATTCTGAGTCTACAAAAGGGTTCATTTGGTTGCATTCCGTGCACTTGTAGAATTACAGAGCTGTTGGTCGGTCCGCAGGCCCGACGTTAGTTAGTTACTGCGACAGTGAGGTCTAGCCAACACCAACTCGGGACTCCTGGATCGCTGCCCTCCACACTCTCCTATCTAACATCAGGTTCTGGAGCTCTGCAGTGTTGTTAGCTAAGCTGTCGTGACGCAGTGCGTATATGTAGGTGGTGCGCTTCTTTCCCCTCCTGGCTTTGGCCTGGGTTGGCGACTGGCGCCCCATAGAATCAAAGGATTTGCCTCTATAGTTCCGGGTTCCTTTGGCCTGGGTTGGCGACTGGCGTCCCATAGAATCAAATGATTTGCCTCTATAGTTCCGGGTTCCTTTGGCCTGGGTTGGCGACTGGCGTCCCATAGAA
Source organism: Electrona antarctica (assembly GCF_951216825.1). Taxonomy (NCBI): domain Eukaryota; kingdom Metazoa; phylum Chordata; class Actinopteri; order Myctophiformes; family Myctophidae; genus Electrona; species Electrona antarctica. The sequence continues at coordinate 4,383,938 of NC_136791.1, read as the reverse complement.
TCAAATGATTTGCCTCTATAGTTCCGGGTTCCTGACACAGTGCCCTGTCAGCCACATCCTTCACTCTCTGACTTTGTGTGTAATGAATTATATATGAATTGCATTTTTATAGCGCTTTTCCAAGTGCTCAAAGCGCTTTACAATGGTTCATTCATTCACACATTGGGAGGTGAAGCGGCGAACAGTCGACGCCAGCGTCCTCACTTCCCACATTCACACACCAATGGTGGCGAGCTCACACCGACCAAATCATTGGAGGCAATGTAGGGTTCAGTGTCTTGCCCAAGGACACTTCGACATGTGGACAGGAGGAGCCGGGATTCGAACCGCCGACCCAGTAAGTCCCCATGGAGGAGAGGTCCACATTCCTGATGCGGTCCGTCCAATGTCTAACGCTAGAACTCCTATTCAATCGCGCAATTGGTTTTTTGTTCACATCTGTTCTAGATGATGTGACAGCAACACTCCATGCATTGTTGACACTGCACTCTTCCTGGTCTACGTGAGCTGATGTTAGACCCCTCGAGGAGCAGCTCCAGCTCCAGCTCCCTTATATCTTTATTTATTTTTATTTATTTATTTTTGTCAATATACATAATTATCAACTTACTTTTGTAAAAAAAGGGTTAGGGAGAAATTCCCCTTTAAGGTCTTATTTCCACACTCTCCTTATCCCACGCAAGGCACTCCAGGCAAGTGTTCTCCGGACCTGTTCATTTGAACAGGACCTGTTCATTTGAACAGGACCGAGCGTACAAATTGAACCAAATGGACCCTGACGGGTCCATTTGGTTCAATTTGTACGCTCTCAGAGTTAAATTAGCATTTATTTTACAATATAAATCGGGGGTCCCCAGAGATAGAAATGCAATTAAATGGGGGTCCGTAGACTAATGCATGTCAAACTGGGGGTCCTTGAAATTAAACAGGTTGAAAATCACTGCTAGAGACATACACATCTTATTTTATTGGGATCCCGGGCATATCTTTTCAAATGGGGGTCCGCGGTATAATTAGTGTCAATTTGGGGGTCCTTGACATGAAAACGTTGAGAACCCCTGTACTAACGTACAGTACTTGAGTACATGTGCTTAGTTACTTTACACCACTGGTGTTGAGCAACGCAAGTTATTGCTGAGCCATACTGTACTGCAGCTACTGTACAAGCCTTTCATCCATGAGAAGTACATATTGCTCACGTGGGAGCCGGCCCTTCATCACCTGAGATGCAGGGAATAGAAGACTCGGTGGAACCGTACCCTCTCGACAAGGACAGAACACATTCACTAAGTCAAGAAATCATCAGATCGCCGTCAACACCAAAACATGTCTGTCCACCTCATGGCGGATTTATACTCGATTGTGCGACGGGTGTCCTGTGCCCAAAAACAGCCGATCTACAAGCTCACAGCGCGTCGCGATGCGACGCGCTGTGAGCTTGTAGAGCGGCTGTTTTTGCCGTACGAACACTGCCCCTGCGATGGAGTGTACATCAGGGAACATAATATCTAAAGTACACAGACTGAATGGGGAAAACAGATGGGGGGTTGCAGCCGCTGCTTGAAATATGCACATTCCAGATGATCCACCTATAGCCTACGAATTGAAAACTCAGTAACAAAAAGTACTCTGTGAAGATGACACACATAACATGAACCGTCACAAATTCATCTCGCCTGGAAATCTTCAGAATAACTGTCTGGGGAGCCGGCACAGCAGATGATACAACTGTATAGATGGCTCAGAGGATGGCTCAGAGGATATTGGTGTGCATTACAGAGGAATCAAAACAATTACAATGATCATTGCCACCACACTAGTCTTTTGGAGTTTTGATACCGCCATACTTATTACTTGCCCTCTAAGATGTACAAAAATAAATAAAAGAAAGTGATATATTGACAGAAACGGCAACAATATTAAATAATGGAGGATTATGTATAGTGTAAAAGGGACGTTACAAAGAAAATATGTGAGTTTCCAAGGGACACGCTGAAGTCTTTTGAGGGCCGTAAACTGCCCCTGGGTCAGATTATTTTCGAGCTCCTATGCACATCTTGGTGGGTACAGTAGGCGTGTTTGAGCACGGAATGTGTTTGTAGCACGGAATGTGATGATAATTTGATTGATTAGAGGAAGTGTAGCGCCCAGGATTACATTAGATAATTGACACTGGGTGAAAAAATGGGTTACAAAACCGTGGGATAAAAATTAAACAAAAAAATAAAAAAAAGATAATTTGATTGGCTGAGCACACGGAATGTGATGATTTGATTGGCTGAGCACGGAATGTGATGTATGATGATGTATGATGAGCGCTGCACACTGTTTTTGAGGGGCGCTGGCCCCTCCTATATACAGCTTTGAGGGGCGCTGGCCCCTCCTATATACAGCTTTGAGGGGTGCTGGCCCCTCCTATATACAGCTTTTCGTCCCGTCACGTCTCACATTTGCCATCGACAAAGAAATGAGAATTTACGTCATATGTGCCTGAAATAATGTCGTAGATTTGTGGCAAAACAAACATTAAATGCCATTGACAATGAAAGGAAAATGTACGTCATAGACGAGCATACATTCAGTTGTCATCTTACATGATCATGGTGTAAAGATGAGGTTTTTAAACATTGTATCATCCATCAATGCATCTTCAACCGCATATCCGTAGTCGGGTCGCGGGGGCAACAGCTCCGCCAGTGCTCTAGACTTCCCTCTCCAGAGCAACATTAGTGACTTCCTCCTGGGGGATCCCGAGACGTTCCAAGGCCAGTGAGTCGATGTGTTTCCTCCAACTGCGCCTTGGTCTGCCCCGGGGTCTCCTCCCAGTGGGACGTGCTTCAAGGACCTCCCTAGGGAGCCGCCCGAGAGGCATCCTAACCAGATGCCCGAACCACCTAAACTGGCTCCTTTCCAGGCGAAGGAGCAGCGGTTCTACTCCGCTGTATCCATTGTATCATGGTTAAAAGATAATAACCTAAGTTGACAAATGAATTCATGAAGAAGTATATTAATTTTTTCATTGGATGATGTACGACAAGAGCGCCCCTCACTTCACACGGGTGTGATTTTTTTCACATATCGTTGCTGTCGGGCAGAATGAATCCTCGTATCTCCAGCTTTCAGTGTTTTTGTTGTTTCTTCGTCAATGCCCTACTTCAGAGTGTCGCACAAAAGTAGTGAAAATAGCACATTTACAAGCTCACAACACTTTGCGGTGCGGCGCGTTTTGAGCTTGCAGATCTGCTACCTTTGCTACTCGAATCCTGAAAAGTAACAGCGTTGTACAGATGAGGATTCTGCCCGACTCCAACAATGTGAATAATAAAGATGTATACATTGTAGAACTCCTTTTTGAGTGGTGCAAACCACTCCAATAACCAGCTTTGTCTGTATCTATGTGTCTATGTATGTGTGTACCTGTACGTGGGGCCACGTACAGATGAGCATGGTTGCTATGGTTAGTGTGTGACGTAGTGTGTGAACAGATGCACCACTCAGTTCACACGGGTGTGATTTTTTTTATATACTGCACACTTGCTGAACATCTGCTGCCTGTAATATTTTTTTTCCTAGCCGAGAGGAATTGTTTGGAAAAGTGACATTTTGCACTTATTTGTTAGGAATGCAAGTTAACAAGTCGGTTGACACATTATAGCATTCTGAGCTGCAATAACACCCAACGTAGTTCTAATGCGTAACATTCAAGAGAGAGTTGTCTGTCTGTCTGTCTGTCTTGTGGTGGTAATGTGGGACAGATGCAGGATGACTGCATCACGGGGCATGTTTACAATAGCTATGCCGCCGAAAAAGGCATTCTGGCCCAAGTATCACCACCACCATCACTTGTAATTTAAAATATTCTTGCCTCGGGAATCTCCTTCTCCAAAATGGTATAGGAGAAAACATTCCTGTGTGAGCCGTGACAGACGTGTTGTCAGGGTGAAGCGAGAGGACCACACAGGAGAGTCCTTGGGAGCTCCTCAAGGACGGGGAGAGAGAGGAGAGACATGAAAGATCTACGACTGGAGTAAAAGCCTCTATAGCCTTGCAGGCCTGTGTGTGCCTTCTGAAAAAAAAAAAACACTTCTCCTTGAGCGCCTGCAGAGCGGGACAGATGCAAGCAGGCAGGACGACCCATTGAGAGGGTCATGGCCAAAACACAGGGACACTTATGGGAGGATGGTCGACCTTCATGCCGAGGGTATCCATCACTCAGCGTGTCTTGGCAAGACAGACGCACGCACGCACGCACGCACGCACGCACGCACGCACGCACGCACGCACGCACACGCGCACACGCACGCACGCACGCACGCACAGTCGGTCGGAAACCTTGTTGTCAGAAACAGTTGAGGAAATTGAAGGGGGGGTGGGGGGTTGGGGTTACATTGTGTACGACAAAGTATAAAATAGGTAATTAATGTATAAAAAATTTTGAAAAAGATGAAATGTGTATTCATAAGGTTTATAACAGCGATGTTTATAACAGCAGGATTTACCCACATACTGTACGCATGCATGCATTCACAGTTCAACAGAGATGAGGTCTTACTCTACACAAGCTCACCAGAAAGCGTGTGCGTGCTCATGCACACACACGAACACGTAAGCACACACAACACAATGCAGACGTGCACGGCACACACACACAGAGACACACATGCACGGCACTCCGTCTTTTCCTCTTTGCTCGACACAGAAACGACTAATGAGGGTGGCACTCAGAAGACCCTTGAAAGGAAGCGAGGCCACTACTCTCACTTATTCCACTGACTCTTCAGGGTACGGTCGCCTCGGCGGGGGCCACACAACGGCCCTCACATGTCTGCACTTCACAAGATAACCAGACTGAGAACACGCTGCTGCTGGCTCCCCAGACAAGTGTGTTCTCTGTCCAAGGCCGAGGCCTCTGCTTTTCTGCTGCGTCTCCCCGTCGCTAACCGAGAGGGACATGTAAGGTTCTCTCTGTACGGGTGCCTGTTCTGTTCTACGTACGGCCGTAACAGGGGGGGGGGGGGGGGGGGGGGGCTTCATCTTCATCACAATGCCCGCCATTATCCTCCCCGTCTCCGCGCCTCTGCCCCGATGTGCGCCAGACAAGACACATGCGGCCTTGATATGCGACGCACACTGTCAGCATGTTATGGCCCCACTCAAGTGACTGTATAAATTCAGATTATGGAAGAATTATTCTGGTCTGTCTGGCAATTAAAATACGCTCATGTGTGGCTTTTCCAGGGCTGCCCGCCAAGCCCCTCCGCGGCACCGGTCCCAGCCCAGAGCCTAATTCTCAGAGCGTCTCTCTTTGTCAGTGGTAATGCTGCTTTTATCAGAAGGGAATGTGCTTCACACAAAGATTGAAATATCACTTTCCACTCGTGCTTCCTGAACGCTGCAGTGTACGACAGCAAAGAGGTATACTGTTACTGTACAGCATCCTTCTTTTTTTTATTTTCTATTTTTCTCCTTCGGGCAGCGACTGTGTGGCCGAGCCACGCTGGTAAATCCAAACAAGATGGGTCCGTCTTAGAATCGCCTGGAGGTCCATTAATCATGTGCCACCACACAGCGGAGGAACCCCGCGTTGTGTCACAGGGAGATGTCCAACTCATTTAATTGATATTTAATACTGTTGGTGGTCGCTCGCCTCCTTTCCAGAAGATGAAATGCTAATCCCCTGGCCCGACTCCTCCGTTACAGCAAACGCTGTCTGGGACAGAATGTAATGAGCAGCTGGCGGCCGATCAAACGCCCTGGAGATCCTTTAACGGGGGCACGTGGTGGAGTTGGTGGCGCAGGTTGCCCTTGGTTCTCCGGGTGTGTGTGTGTGTGGCGTACGTGTTGTTTATAAGGGAGCTGAGTGACGAGGTACACACGAGGCAGAGCCCCCAGACAACAGAGAAGGGAGACATCACGTCAGACACTAACGAAGCCCATAACTCCCCGGCAACATATGAGCGCACACACACACACACACACACACACACACACACACACACACACACACACACACACACACACACACACACACACACACACACACACACACACACACACACACACACACACACACACACACACACACACACACACACACACACACACACACACACACACACACACACACACACACACACACACACAATCACCACACTTGGACCGACAGCCACGCAACAGCGGGCAGCCCGAACCTGGCAGTGTGCCAGTGGGGTGGGGGGTGGGAGGGTGGGAGGGAAGAGGGGTTTCGAGTGGCCTCATCCAAAGAAACGCAGAGACCACTTAAAACGCATTCCTCCAGCTATTTAACACAGCCCCTCACCACGGCCCAACAGCTGAGGTCGACCAGACTCCCATGGATCTGCGGCGATGGATGCAGAGGGTCGGGGGAAAAAAAACTATTACCTTAAACCACAGGAAGCATGAAACACGAAACATATCGGTTCAACCGAACCCCCCCGGCCGAGGTGCACACTCATTCACACATCTATATTTAATCTCATGTGTGTGTCCCCATTAAGTTACCGCTGTCGACATGTCGCGGGAAGGGTGTTGAGGTCTCGTCGTATTAACCCGTTTAGGCCTGACGTCGACATTTAAAAAAATGTATTTTTAAAATGTATTTTTTTCTGAAAGACCTCATGTTTCTATATCAGTGGTTCTCAATATTTCATGTCAAGGACCCCAATGTTAGCATAACATAATGCTAACACCAAAAGGGGTTCCCCGCCCACAATGGGTTAAGTCCATGCTTATCATTACAGTCCATTCTGAACCATATTGGTTCAGAATATCTGCATTTGGCCGCCGACCCCCACCTGAAATTTGTTCCAGGAACCCCTCAGAAGCAAAGATTTGAGTTAAAATGTTCACTATGTAACTATATATATATATATATATATATATATATATATATATATATTCAAAGATTTGAGGCACATTTTCACGATTTTTCAAAAATAGCAGACCTACAAGTTCATAGCGCGGCACTCGGTGCCGCGCTATGAGCTTGTAGATCTGCTATTTTTCCAATAGCTAAATTATAACTTAGCTTAAAACACCAAAAGGGGTTCCCGTGCAAAATGGGTTAAAATAAATCAGTAGAGGGAACCGAGAGTGGAATCCAGGGGAAGATCCATCCACAGTGCCAAACAGCCTCATACCGTCGTACCCCCCCCTGCTGCATCATTCCTGGGCACTCCTGGGATCAAAACAGACACGGCATTGGCTTTCTCTCAAAACAGATATGGAGGTTGTTGGCTCTCTCTCAAAAGTGCACATGTAAGCAGTCTACTGCATGGTAGCATAAATCCTTCATGTCCGTGCGATATTAGAAGCCCCTATATTACGCTGACGGGTAGAATCCTATGCCGTGCATCGCGGCTGGTTCTCAGTGAGTATGCCTACCAATCTCATGGAGATAGAGAGAGATCAGACACCTATAGCGCTTAGAAATAATTAGTAGGCAGCTATCACTGCCTTTCACAGCATATCTATTTCCCATCATGTACAATAGTTTAGTGTATGGTGTTGTGAAATGTGTGCTTTTGTTTCCACGGAAGTGCTTTTCCTCTCACTGTACTATACCGACAGACAAACGGTGCCTTAACCCGTTTTGACCTGAGATCAGATTCTAAAAAATGTCTTCTACATCCTGACAGTTTTCTGAAAAAGCTATGTTTCTATGTCAGTCGTTCTTCGATTTTTTTCAAAAATAGCAGACCTACAAGCTCGTAGCGCGCCACTCGGTGGCGCGCTATGAGCTTGTAGATCTGCTATTTTTCAATAGCTAAAGCATAACATAATGCTAACACCAAAAGGGGTTCCCGCCCCAAAATGGGTTAAGTCCTTATGCTTATCATTACAGTCCATTCTGAACCATATTGACAAAGAGGCCTATTGTTGTACGTCAGAAGAATGAAAAAAAAGAAAAAAAAGAAATGGTACTTTATTCTGAAAGTCATTGACTGTAGAGTCCAGTAAGACCATGTTCTGACGATTTCACAACGGTTGGTTTATGTGCCTTGCCTGTCAGGAGGGGATACAGGCAATGTTTCGAGAACCTAAGCAATTACCATAATTTTCCCCAAAAAGTAGCCTGGGCGTTTAAAATCGACTTGGACCCCAGGCGTTTAAAAGACCTGCACACGGCTATTTGGTGCAGGCTTTATATATATTTTTTGCACAACCTGCACCTCCAGGCCATTATTTGATTACAGTTCCTGTCCAGCATATTTGTGACCAAATTTGACTGAGGGACTGCCATTGGATTTTTTTTTTTCATTTTCGTCATATGATAGCAGGGAATCATAGCTTCAAATTGACATATTGGTTGTTCAGTTTGACCCACCAGTTTTGGAGATATGGCTTATAGAGTAATGTCTTGCAGAAAACAGCGAGTTGAGAAAACAGGCTTGAAAGGTTCACTTCTGTGGTCTCTAACATTACACCTATAGCTACATGTTTGAGCATTTATTTCATATTTACATGTCGATTTCAGCTCTGACACTTATTTCAGACATGCTCTAGTATGTGAAGAGTCTGCCTGTGCTATAAACTCATTTTGAAAAAAATAAAAAAAGGTTTTCTCCTCTGGTGAAAAGCTGGAATTTGCGCGATGGCAGTCTCTCAGTCAAATCTGGTCACATTTGGTTACAGTTGCTGTCCAGCATATTTATTTGTAGTAAAAAGTACCATATAAGGCAGTGGTTCCCGAACTTTTCAGGTGGAGAGACCCAAATGAGAGATTAGACGTTTGCCCGGCCAGGACCCAAACCCAGGCGGTAAGCCAAGGCATCAACATGCCAGGAGATAACATAGTAAAAATAAATGAAAGCAAACTCCCGGCAGCTATTAGGTTCCTGGTGCTATTTGCTGCCGGGCTACTATTTCGGGAAATGCGCCGGTATGCATTTTGGTTGGACAGTAACGGCAATACAAATGTATTATTTTGAATTATTTTTTGTGCAATCAAGATACATTGTATGCTCCATTTCTGTGATTGGAAGTAGAAATTATACACATTATCTAAAACATTGGTTCCCAAACTTTTTCATGTCAAGGACCCCCAAATTGACACTCATTAGACCGTGGACCCCCCATTTGAAAACATACGCCAAGGACCCCCATAAGAGAAGATTTTTACGGCTCTAGCAGTGATTCTCCACCATTTAAATTTCAAGTATACATTGGAGTCCCAGAGATAGAAATGGCATTACTGTACATAGGGGACCATAGCCTAATTTAGGTCACAACATTATGATTCTCATCATTTAATATTCTGTTCAATTGGTTTATTTGGTTTTTATTGACATTTGACCAAATAAAATCATATGCATTCATTGTTTATTTGGAGGCTACATTTAGTCAGATGTGATAACAAAATTAGGCTATCTGTGATCAATCGTTAGAGATAATGTTGTGCACCTGGCAGTTAGACTGAGGTGACAGTTAGACTCTTGTTTTCTGACGGCTCTACTCGGATCTCGGTAACAATTTCACGGTTCGGGTCAGTCATTAAAAACGATCTCGGAACCAATCAGGTCTTGGAACAATTACATTTCACGGACCCATTAAGGTATTAGTCTACTAATAACCACATCACCACCACTCACAAGCCTTTACCGCTAGTTTACCCACACAAACAACTTCACACAGACGATGAGAACAATGCTTGAGCATGTGTGAGAGTTCACACCTTTCTGAACGGGCTGCGTGCCTGCATGCGTCTGTCGGCTCGGAGACAGGACCCTCTCCCAATGACGTGTATGATTCGTGCCGTGGATGTCTGTCAAGTGTCGACTTCATGGGTCCCCCACCCCGCACAGGGAGGGGGGACATCGCTCAGACAACTTTACATGCACTACAATGGGGACGAGGGGGGGGGGGGGACTGTAGCTCACAATAAACAGGGCGAGGCGACCCTGACCATAGATATTACAGTAATAGTACACCAGCTTGAATCACACAAGCAGCAGCAGCAAAGAAGAAAAAACAGTTACTATACCTTGAGCCGTCCTCACTTGACTTCATCAGTTGTGTAAGTGATGCCCAGCGTCAAAACTAGTTCATGATGAGCCCTCCAGCGGCGTCTCCAGTCATCTCCATCCTCCATAGCTTTGTTCGAAGTATCAATGGCACCGACCAGCCTCATTCTCCTGGCTGCCATCTTCTCACTCAGCCTTGGATGTTTAGTACTGCAGCACATAGCATTCTGGTGTAGTGCAGTGGTCAGGGATTTAGGGCAGGCTCTCTAGGGTCCAGCATTCACAGCATGTCACAGGAGAAAGGACTCAGGGTTGAGTAGAAGGTGAGCTTGGGAGTCTGGGGGCATCACCCTGGCTCGTGTACCTGTGGAGCAGGTTGAGAGAGAGACACCATAAGCTTTGTGTAGAAGTAAATAAGTAATGTAGAAAGAAAGTGAGCTGACTAAGAGCCACATACTGTACACCAGTGGTTTTGCACCCGTTTCGACTGTTATCAATAGACAAGACCGCAGTGATCACTTAGGATCAGTACGATTGTTTTCAACGAGTATGGGCATGCTCTGCCGACTGATAAAAAACCCCGACAGGATTAAGGTTGGCAAACATGCGTTAATATTAGGACCGCGCTGCGACATGCTTGCGGTTAAGTTTAGGGGAGGGTATGAGGAGGCTTGTCATTTTCAGTAGGCTCCCAGCATGTCCAGTAGACCTGAGTAGACCGATAAGATCGGTTAACATGTCATCAACGCCAATCACAGCCAGTAGGCTCCAGACTACATGCAGTAGGTCCGATCGGCTAGATAAGATCGGCGTAATAAGTATAACCTTCTGGGAATTATCGGTTGATTTTCGGTCGAATATCAAGGTCCATTATTTATTGACCATTTGAGCCACAGAGCAGCATTTGATGAGATTTAGCCTCTCAGACCCAAAACTAAAGAATATTTTGTTGTCGTCTGATAAGAGTTTGTCCACAATTCCATGCTGTATTGATGTTGGTACCATATAGGAGAGATAACAGGCAAATGTTCATAATAACAATTCTTCTACATTCTCTCTGGGGGAGCGCAAGTTTGAACTGGGAACCTTGCGGTTCCCATCCGGGTTCCCATCCGGGTTCCCATCCGGTCACTTTACCCCTGAGCCACTGCCGCCCCTAGATCTATAAGGGTCCATTGATTGATTGATTGATTGAAATATTTATTAACAGTTTGCAGAATTACAGTACATTTCAAGCACAAACTCAATACAAAGACTGTTAACTGTGAGTGGACAACCCAATTAAGCATTACACTTGTTTACAAGAGGGTCCAGATTGTTCAATTCATCAAAACATTTAGAGACGTACAAATAGACACTTCTATATAGTCAAAGAACAGAACAGGAATTCATCATAAAGGAGGTAAAAAGGGAAAAGAAACATATACAGTGAGGGGAAAAAGGGGTGGGCGGTGGGGGGGGATTCAGATTTTACGGAGGCCAGTTTCGAATTGCAGCCGTCCGTAGGTGCCCTTTGAGAGCAGTTTTGAAGGAGTCAAGGGATTTGCATGTCTTAATGACTGTTGGTAGGGCATTCCACATTTTGGTGGCATAGGAGCGAAAATAATTTAGTCCCTTGTTTGTGCCGAATCTGGGTTGTACATGGTTCGTTGCACTTCCTCTGGTGTTGTGTCATTTCATTACCAACTCCCAATCATTTAGCTGGGGACCACCTGGAATCTCCTCACCGACCACTGGTGGTCCCCGGACCACGGGTTGGAAACCACTGTCTTAAAGTATACAGTATCTACTGTCTACGGTAAACTATGAATTCAACCCAGCACTCCCAAGCAGTCCATTTTTCTACCTTTAATTAATGACATTTGAAAAACGTCACATTATATAAAGAAAGACAGATGGTTGTTCAAAGAAAGCATTCCTGTTAAACACCTTTTTCCGGGCTGTTATTTTATTTGCTGGCCTCATACAACATCTGGCCTTTGTTTGCACTTCATTATTACAGAGGTTGATTTGCAGTATCATGTCAGAAGACTGCGTCATACGGGGCCTATTCTAAGGTCAGGACCTAATCTAATATGATGGGACTATTATACTGACAAATGAACGGTTTTCCCCCCGTTTTTGGCGGGAACCCTCTTTGTTGTTTTAAGCATTATCTTATGCTTTAGCTAGTGAAAAATAGCAGATCTACAAGCTCAGACATACGAGCTTGTAGGTCTGCTATTTTTGAGAAATCGTGAAAATGTAGCTTTGAATATATTCTTTCAGAGCCAACATTTTTTTTTATTTTATTTTTTATAGATATTTCTTTGGCTTTTTCTGCCTTTATTGATAGGATGAAAGTAGACCAGGGATGTCAAACTCAAATACACAGTGGGCCAAAATAAAGAAATTGGTCGAGGTCGAGGGCCGGACTGTGTTTCAACACACGGGCACCGCGGTCATGAGGACGTCCCAGGCAAACAGCAAAAAAGTAAATGCATTTAAAACTGAAAATGCATTATTATTAACCCTTAGAAGATGAAAGACGCCAATTGGCGTCTTCATCAGAATTCCGTAAATGATCAATGACGCCAATTGGCGTCTTCACAGTTTTTGATGAATCTAAACATATTAATATGCTCCGAAGCGCTGTTTAAATTCCTGAGCTTATATTCCAACTACATTACCCAGAAAACCCGTGTCACGTGACACACGTGTACGTGTTGCCATTGGAAGCTGGTCCCACCCCCTGTAAACAGTGGGGGCAGAGGGAGTCTTCATAGTTATCATTGTTTTGCCTGTTTGCCGTCTCGCCCGAGCGATTTTCTAGCAGAAAAAGTTGAAAGCAGTACTATTTATTTGAGCGAGTTTTGTGGTAGTAGTATTGATCCATACGCGTCCCAGTCGCCTTCTCCAGGCGGAGTAGCCCTGGTCCAGTGCTTACAGCGAGACTCGCTGCTCCCTCCCTCCTTTTTTCATTGTCTCCCCATCGTCGTCCGATGAGCTATACCGGGAAACCATTGAAGAAGACGATCAACCCGGAATGTTTTGAGGTAATCTTATTGTAGAAAATGCCCTTCTATAGTGATCAGAAATCATAAGATGATCGCTACAAATAGATGCTTGGATAATTACTACTACTAGTCAGATCATGACGCCAGAATGACTCACCACGATGGCCCCCAGCCATTAGCCAGCACCGAAGGTGCTGGCTAATGGTGTTGGTCGGTGCATTGGTGCTGGCTAAGGGCTGGAGGGGGGGTTGGTGTCGATCGGTTGGTTGTTGCAGTACAAATGTATCGTAGCAGGCATGCACGCATGGCAGTACAAGTATTTTATATTGTAGCGTGCCTTATAGGCGATCTGATCTTTAGAGTAATGTTCGCTCCTTTTATTTACTGTCTACAAAGACGGAGAACAAACATGCATCGTTTACTGAAGCAACGCGTGGTTATGATGACGTTGCTACAAGGATCGGAGGGGGGACGGGGAGTGAAGCTAACAGTAGCGTATTATATAAGATCTGTATGACGTTTCATTGACGTCCGAGCTTGCATGATAATTGCATTCATTGTATATTGTATACAATCATGATTGTACATTGTTTAGTGTGTCTCCGTGTGATGATGATGATGACGATGATGTCAGATAGCCTACGTCCCCCCCCCCCCCCCCAACTGGCTATTGGCCGGGCTGACTACAGCTAAATGTTTATTTTTTATATATTTAGAACTGGCATCAGATGAGGAGGAGGATGATGATGATGATGATGATGATGATGATGATGAAGACGAAGAGTCAAGACTGCGATGGAGTTCTCCGACACTGAACCGGATGCATTCATTCATTTCAGTTGTTTTTTTTAAATTTAGCCTACACACACACACACCGTCAAGAACAACTGGAATGCAGTGGTTTGGGGACACTGGGGAGTTTGGGGACAACTGTTTTGTATGTAGGCCTATTTATTTTCTGTAATATTTATTATAATTGTATTATGTTAGTCATAAAAAATAAAAGACAAGCTTTTACAATGAGTTAGACCTGTCATGGCTATTTTGTTCACTAGTCTGAGGTTTATGGTTTGACTAAGCGAGTTTCAACTGTGATTTACTCTGTAACGGTAGATGGTAAGAACCCAATTTTTTTGTTATAATACAGTATACATTCAAGTCTATATTTTGATACATATCATGGGCACAAAGTCATATCAAAACAATGTCCTTGGATGAGTTTTTTATCAAAACTGTTTCTTCACAACAGGTTTTTGAGATACATGCATGAATAGACACGGTACTGGTAAGACTATGTAAACATGGTATATATCAAAATGTGCGTTAGAATGTCTAATTTTACCCCAAAAAAGAATTGAGTTTATATGATGTTCCATTTCAGAGCTAGGGGGACTTTTAGCTGGATAGGTCAGATTGATCATGACTGACCATGCTATTTATAGATGGCAAAATATCTACAGTGGTACATGTGAGAAACTTTTTATTTTATTTTAATTGAACTAGACAACTCACCCTTTAAAATGAGATATTGCATGGCTATGTACGCCCAGCAGAAAAAAAGTTATTTAGAAAATAAAACTTCAACCGGTCATAACTTTTTTTGTTGTCCTAGAAACACTACCCAGTGTAAATGCAGGCTCTTTTAAATGGCTTCCAACACCACAACTAAACATTTTATCAACTCAGTTCATTTTTTTCCTGGAAGCAGACAAGCCAAGCTTTCTCTGAAGGTCTTTCGTTGTCACACATTCACAGCAGAGAATTTTCAATAAATCATTCAAAAACGCCATTCTGCCATAGAGAAGTCTAAAAACTATATAGAAATCCATGAAACTCTCAAAGAGTTAAGCTCAGTTTCCTGTTCTATGATCCTCACCAAGCACTGCTTTCATAGTATGTGATATGTGCCAATGCACTCGCAGTGCATTGTCGGACTTGTATTATGGTGGTCCGTGCAGTATACCAGAGGGCCAGTTCTAATACTAATTAAATATCATTCCGCGGGCCAAAGATAATTCACTCACGGGCCTGATTTGGCCCCCGGGCCTTGAGTTTGACATATATGAAGTAGACTGACAGGAAATGGGGAGAGAGATGGGGGGAAGACATGCAGCAAAGGCCGTCGGGATCGGGAGTCGAACCCGCGGCACGCCGTCAGGCTGGCTCAGCAGCCTAGGTGCCCAGACGGTTGAGCTAACCGTCCGGGCCAGAGCCAACGTTTTTAACTCAAGTCTTTGCTTCTGGGGGGTCCCTGGAACAACATATTTCCAGATGGGGGTCGGCAGCCAATTGCATATAATCTTGGGGGTCCTTGACATGAAAATGTTTGAGAACGACTGACATAGAAACATGCGTTCTTCAGAAAACTGTTAGGATTTAGAAGACATTTGTAGAATCGTCCTCAGGTCTAAATGGGTCAAGTCTCTAATACCTCTGATATAGAGACTTGTTGAAATGTTAATTATTTCCACCTATTAATCTTTTTTTCTATCATGCTACTCACTGCTTCCTCTGCTCAAACTGTTTCTATCATGCTACTCACTGCTTCCTCTGCTCAAACTGTTTCTATCATGCTACTCACTGCTTCCTCTGCTCAAACTGTTTCTCCTGTCCCTTAAAGTGTAATTGAATTTACTTCTAGGTACATTATCCCATTTTGGGCGGGAAGCATTATGTTATGCTTTAGCTATTGAAAAATAGCAGATCTACAAGCTCATAGCGCGGCACCGAGTGGCGCGCTACGAGCTTGTAGGTCTGCTATTTTTGAAAAATCGAACGACTGACATAGAAACATAGATTTTTCAGAAAACTGTCATTTTTAAACAGACATTTTTAGAATCTGATCTCAGGTCAAAATGGGTTATGTAACTGCATGAAAGGAGTTAAGGGAAGAAGCAAAGAAAGAAAGAAAGAAAGAAAGAAAGATCCTCTGGTTAATCAGATGGAGGTGGTAGTTATTACGAGGACAGATAACACATGGGAGCATGTGGAACAAATCACAATCACAGAGCAACACACGCAAAGAGCACAAACACAAACTTCCTGTCACAAACACTTGTTCCGCACATATACACAGAAACACACGCAACATGAAATTATTAACCCATTTAGGCCTGACGTCGAAATTTAAAAATAAATCTTTTTAAAATGTATTTTTTAAACACACCTCATGTTTATCAGTGGTTCTCAATATTTCATGTCAAGGACCCCAAACATTATATGTAATAGGCCGCCGACCCCCAACTGAAAATATGTTGTTCCAGAGACCTCCCCAGAAGCAAAGATTTGAGTTAAAAACTGAAACTCTGAAAGAATATATAGTCAAAGATTCCAGGCACATTTTCCCGATTTTTCAAAAATAGCAGACCTACAAGTTCATAGCGCGGCACTCGGTGCCGCGCTATGAACTTGTAGATCTGCTATTTTTCAATAGCTAAATTATAACATAATATTTAAAACACCAAAAGGGGTTAAGCCCATTCATGCTCCTACAGAGTACACAATTTGTAAACCCGAGCGTTCAAATGCAACCAAATGGACCTGTAAGAGTTGAGTTGAGACTAAGGGCTGTACAGACAGTGTATCTAACCACACACTACCAATCTCTCCTCATTCAAATATCAAAACTGTGGTCAAGCATATAATTGTGCCCGAAAACTTTAAACTTTTATCTCTCTCTAGCAACCCTTGGGACAAATATCGCTCACATTGGACACACACACCATCTTAGCTGTTCATCGTGTACGATGATCGGGCGCACGCATGCACGCGCGCGCGCACGCACACGCACACGCACACGCACACGCACACGCACACACACACACACACACAGAGAGAGAGACAGGCCAGTTTTTCTCCTGCATTGGAGCATGGACCGGGCAAAAGCTCACTTTTCAAGAGGGGATGCTTTGAGTTCCAGAGGGGTGCACATGAAAGAGCACCACAGTATAAAGGAGTGCCCAAGGATACACTGCAGTGCTCAATGTGAGGACAATTTAGCCCTGATGGAAAACCTGGATCAAAGGCCCGGCCTCCATAATTGCACATTCCCCAACAAACACCGTGCCATTTGAAGAGTGGGCCAGACCTCAGGACTCCTGAGACCTGTGCCTGCACTGCAGAAAGCAAGCAGCCCCGTTCCCTCCAACCTGCTGTGTTCCCTCTCTATCTCAATGCGTGCTAACAGATTAGAGAAATGCTATCATTCCTAAACGCCAACATGTCTTCCCTTTGAATGTCAAGATACTGTCCTGCCTACGGTGCCTAGTGGCTACAAAGTCTCGTGTGTTGCTGCTTTGTTGCAAAGGAACAAAGATTGTACAATACATTTTTTACAAAGAATTTAACAATACAAGGTTATCAAATTGGACACCAAAGAGACCACATAGAATTGCATAAAATAATCATCTCTTGTTTTATGTCTCGACATTCCTCAGATACAGTACGATTGATAATGTACGCTACTTGTGACCACGACTCATTCAGAATCACTAATACCATTCCCCCTCAGCCACATGCAACAGTGCAACATAAACCCATAGATTAAAATAGGGTGCATTTTGCATCCCAAAACGCAGTTTATAGTTAAGGGACGCAATAAAACAATGACCCCTGCATCCACTGGATGCACTACTGTACTACTTTTTATTCTATTTTATTTTGCTAGCTTTAGTTATAATAAGCATTTCTTCTGTTTTCTTCATGAATATAACCACATTATAACCATATAAAATGAAATGGGAGTTAAATGCTGCAATTACTAAAAATGGCAAAATATGACTCCTAATGTTGTTAAAGTGGGACTCATAAAATGTCCCTGGGACTCATTCTAAAAGACCATCCCTGCATCCCGGGACTCATTACATTGTAAACCTATTTACATCATTGTAGTGTAAACCATTTAAAAGCCGTCATAAAAAGACACAACATAGACAAACATTGAAGAACCCCCAATAAGTATGACGTTAGCATAAGGTGCCATGGTGCAATCCTCAGTTTAAAAAAATTTGACCTGAGATCAGATTCTAAAAATGTCTTCTACATCCTGACAGTTTTCTTAAAAAGCTATGTTTCTTCGATTTTTCAAAAATAGCAGATCTACAAGCTCGTAGATCTGCTATTTTAAAACATTACAGCTTGTAGATCTGCTATTTTAAAACATTACAGCTTGTAGATCTGCTATTTTAAAACAGTACCAGTACAGTGTACTAAAGTGCTGTTGTGTCCAGTCAGTTTATGTCGGGTCATTCCCACCAGATTTAATGAAAATCCACCAATAAATTCCTAATTTTTCCTAATTAATTGTGACCATGACCTTTGAACCTTTTAATAAGTTTGTTTTTGTGGCTTTCACCTTTATATTATATTTTTATAGAGGGATAGACACTAGGCTGACAGGAAATGGGGAGAGAGATGGGGGGGTGACATGCAGTAAAGGCCGTCGGGATCGGGAGTCGAACCCACGGCACACTGCCAGACTGGATTACCAGCCAAGGTGCCTGGACCGCTGAGCCACGGCCCAGGCCCTTTGAACCTTTTAATAATAATAATAATGAATTGCATTTTTATAGCGCTTTTCCAAGTGCTCAAAGCGCTTTACAATGGTTCATTCATTCATACATTGGGAGGTGAAGCGGCGAACAGTCGACGCCAGCGTCCTCACTTCCCACATTCACACACCAATGGTGGCAAGCTCACACCGACCGACTCATTGGAGGCAATGTAGGGTTCAATGTCTTGCCCAAGGACACTTCGACATGTGGACAGGAGGAGCCGGGATTCGAACCGCCGACCCAGGGATCATTGGACGACCTGCTCTACCTCCTGAGCCACAGCCGCCCCGCAAGTTATTTTTTCCTCATTTCCCAGGTGTGCATCAAACCACACCTTACTTATGTAACCGTAACTTTGACCTTGACTATTTCAACCCAATAGTCGATCATCTCCTTGGGGCAGCCACCTGATCAACCCCACCCAGGTTTTATGAAAACCTAAGCCATCCGCTGTCAAGCTACTAATTCACAGACAAGAATTATTACCTGCCACACAACTGCTGTGGGTATAGGGAAAATAAGTGTTTGGTTACATATCTTGGCCTGGGAATTATCTTTAACTTCCTTATTGATGTTCAGTTCCTTCTTTAATGCCAATGTTATTATTTTGAAATTCATGCCGAGCCTGCTGGAGCATGTACGGAACATATCTGTATCGTGACTGAAACTGGCAGAAACCTTGTACAGTATGTCCAAAATACAGTGGTGTGAAGTACCGGCAATACTCAAGTACTTTGAATATCTTTTCACTTTACTGGAATATTTCCAATTTTCAGTACTTTTACTTTACTTTTACGACTACATCTCAGAGGCAAATGCACTTTCATTCCACTACAATAATTTGAAAATGAATAACTAGTTACTTTGTCTTTGAAGATTTTGATTATTATTACAAAACACACATTAAAACCCATTCTGGGTGGCCGGGAACCCCTTTTGGTGTTTTAACTAAGCATTATGTTATAATTTAGCTATTGAAAAATCGCAGATCTACAAGCTCATAGCGCGCCACCGAGTGGCGCGTTACGAGCTTGTAGGTCTGCTATTTTTGAAAATATCCGATCTAGGGGAGGAAACATATACTGTAGTGTTTGCAGATTTTGAAACGGGACATTCTGCATAATGAGTACTATTACTTTTGGTACTTTAAGTATATTTTGATGCCAATGCTTTTGTACTTTTACTATTTAGTAATTCTACCCTGCAGTAGCCTATTAATACTTGTTCCACCACTGCCAAAATGGTAGTAAATAGTATATATTCCAAAATTGTAGATTTAGGATATTTTTGCACTTCATTTATGGAGGAAAAACAAAACAAAACATAAAAAGACGACATACGTAAATACAAGGTGTGTGCCTGACAGCATCGATATGTTCCCTACAACAACAGACAGACAGTCAGACATGACATCGTTTCGTTTTTACAGTAAAAGCACATATTTCCCACTCCTTGAACGTCATTCAAACACAGATTTAGAGCCTGTAAATGGAGTAATACTGCAGGTGGGGAGGACCTCTGGACAGTCTTTCTTGGCATCAGCACGGGGGAAACCATCGGTAATAAAATCTAAACTATCTGCGAGAGTTGAAAACATTGCAAGTCACAAGGGGCATTTTCCATGAGAGGCGGGCTTTATGCTTTATGCGAACACATGACCAATAGCGTTCCTATTCTGCGGAAATAGCAGATCTACAAGCTCAAACACGTTGTGGGCTTTATTGCAGGTCGGCTATTTTCGGTAATGCGATTTGGTGTTGGAAAAGGAGTGGACCTACAGTAGTATAGAGCCTTGGGGGACCCTGGTCAACTAAGTACACAGGGTTTAAGTGGTTATAAAAGAACAGAACATGGGACAGCGTTTTTATTCTACGTGCACAATCATGCACATACCAAAGGCCTCCTTTAGTCAGATGTAAGGAGCTAAGCCTTGTCTCCTTACTGTCTGTCTCCAAATCCCCCCAGGTCCCGTACTCTGCAGACATTGTGTTTAGAGCACATCTCGTATTGTTCAGTCTGGTAGACCGCTCTACAGTGACCCCGGCACGCCATATTTAGCTTCGTTTTTTTTATTTGTCCTCTCCTTGGTTCTGGTATGATATAGTTGGTTAAGTGACTTCCTTTGACTCCGTCGTCAGCGATTAGAAGGGAACGTATTGATGTGTGCTAGTGCTGTGCACTAAATCTCCCCCTAACACGGCTCAGACAGTGGTGGGGAACCCAGGGGGTGGTTGAGGAGATACTGACAGCGTCAGTCCATGAGAGAGAGAACCCAGGGGGTGGTTGAGGAGATACTGACAGCGTCAGTCCATGAGAGAGAGCCTGCGAGTGGAACCCAGGGGGTGGTTGAGGAGATACTGACAGCGTCAGTCCATGAGAGAGAGAACCCAGGGGGTGGTTGAGGAGATACTGACAGCGTCAGTCCATGAGAGAGAGAACCCAGGGGGTGGTTGAGGAGATACTGACAGCGTCAGTCCATGAGAGAGAGAGCCTGCGAGTGCTTACACCAGGACTTCTCATGGTTTTATGTAGCGTCTAGACTTTAATAAGTGGTTGTGTTTTCCTGCAGATCACACCCCTTTACTCTCCCCTGCGAGTCCAGCGGTGCTGCTTTAGTAATGAAACCCTATACAGTGCGTATTTATGCACGTGTTGTGAAGCTGGACTCCAAATAAACACGGACCTTAATAAGAGCCAACTGTTGGTGGGCGGCCGGTAGAAAAGGTGTCACCGGAAATGTCACTCGTGAGAGTGTGTGCGTGTGCGTGTGCGTGTGTGTGTGTGTGTGTGTGTGTGTGTGTGTGCGTGCGTGCGTGCGTGCGTGCGTGCGTGCGTGCGTGCGTGCGTGCGTGATAAGATAAAGCAGCAATGCAGTAAAATAAAATCACACCCGTGTGAACTGAGTGGTGTAAGGTCTTATATAGACTGATCAGCTGTGGTCTGACGTAATGTCTGACGTAATGAAATCACACCCGTGTGAACTAGGTGACCATAGCAACCATGCTCATTTTTTGGTACGAACAGACAGACAGACAGACACGTAAACTAACAAAGCCAGTTGTAGGAGTGGTTTACACCACTCAAAAATAAAAGAAATGTCCTTCCAGAAACACTCCTAAACTAACAGACCTTAAAGGACGACTTTTCAACCTATCTTCATATAATAGGTCCTCACTAATAATGCTAATAACATGGTACCATTTTTGAGGGGTCCTAGCCCCTCCTATGTCCAGCTTTGAGGGTTTGTGTAAACACAAACATTGTCCTAACACGAACATTGAATGCCATTGATTATTAATGGCCAGTTTTGAGTGTTTGTGCAAACACAAACATTGCGTAAACACAAACATTGCGTAAACACAAACATTGCGTAAACACAAACATTGAAGACAAAAGTGAGGACGCAAATTGTGATTGGCCGGAATGAGATGATGATATGATGATATAAGAGCACCCCTCACTTCACACAGGTGTGGTTTTTTTCCTAATTCTTTCCTACTTCCTACACACAGGTGTGATTTTTTTCCTAATTTTTTCCTACTTCCTACACACAGGTGTGATTTTTTTCCAACAGATGTGGACAGTTCAGAAACACGTCTACCAGTGACATCATCGTTGGTGAATCCAAGCTAATAGAAACTGCAGGCTTTCTATTCCTAGAAAGTTAGCATGGTATAATGAAGGAAAAAAACATTCCTAATGATGTAACTCAGGGGTTCTCAACCCGTGGGTCGCGACCCCTCGGGGGGGTCGCCAAATTATTTTGGGGGTTGTCCCCAAAAAAATTATTGCAACTGAATGGCTGGAAAGTGGAAATGAAGAGTTTACATATAGTACACATAGTACATGCATACACCTTCCCTAATGATTATATCTGCTTTCAGTATTTATTTATGGTGTATTGTCTCTATTATTAAGGTTATTGTAGCAGTCAATTATTAAGGTTATTGTAGCAGTCAATTTATATTGGGGGTCGGGAGGTGGCGGGCGGGGGTCCCGAGACATTGCCAAAGCATTTCCGGGGGTCCCCGGCCAAAAACGTTGAGAACCCCTGATGTAACTGGTAGGCGGGTTTCTGAAGTGTACACAGACAGCCCTCCTATGAGACAAGAAATATGATTTAATGTATCAGGAGCACTGATATGAAGATACTAAAATGGGCGACGGTTTTAGACCTGGGGCCGATTCTACAAAAATGTCTTCTAAATCCTAAAAGTTTTCTGAAAAACCTATGTTTCTATGTCAGTGGTGCTCAGCCTTTTTCATGTCAAGAACCCCCAGAATTATCTGTATTTGGCCGCGGACCCTCATATGAAAATATGTAGTTCCAGGGACCTCCCAGAAGCAAAGATTTCAGTTAAAAACGTTCTGAAAGAACAATATATTTGCGCCACATTTTCACGATTTTTCAAAAATAGCATATCTACAAGCTCGTAGCGCAGCACTCGGTGCCGCGCTTGTATATCTGCTGTTTTTCAATAGCTAAAGTATAACATAATGCTTAAAACACCAAAAGGGGTTCCCGTTCAGAATGGGTTAAAAACGATATTGTTTTAAATGCAAAGAGCAATGCCAGGAGCTACAGTAGTGGGTATTTAAGCCTTCTGGCAGGTAAAAGCATACTCTGTGAAATGTTGAGTCCATTAAAATGAAGATACACATATCCAGCTACCATCTGTGGCTCACCTGTGCTCTATTCTGGTCTGATTCTATACCTGCTTAGCAGATGGACCATCCATCATATAGGACCTCTCTGGGGACTTGGTAAGTGCACGGGGCCCAAATCCCCCCATTCACTGGTGACCTTCCGTTAACCTGGAGGGGATTTTCTTCAGTTGTCGATGAAAACCATCCAAGTGGGTCAGATCCAATTTCAATCTCTCGATATATATATTTTTTCTGCCATTTTTTTCTGCCAAGTTCAAAGCAGTCACATTCAGCTACAGTAGTACAACTGTCATCGAGATGTTTGTTTTGACAGGCTTTACAAAAAAGGAGAAAAAAAAAGGATCAGGAAGATCGAGGTAATGAAACACTGTTTGTATTTAATTGTGTTCTAAGGGGTCAAGTATTTAGCCGATCTGCCCTTTTTGCCACACGGAGACGGCGTTTTGGGGGACTTAAACGGCTAATTTTGAAACCACCTTCCAGAGTGGGAAAGTTTGGAGACGCGACTTTCTAATTTGCTGAAACGGTGATGTCATATAGTCCCCTCGCCCCCTCCAAACTAACTAGTGTTAATGGTTTATTTCACCATAACCACTTACATATAAGTATCACAGCTATTTTATGTTTGCACATAAATGTCTATAAATCTCTTCTCCAAAAATAGCCGATCTGCAGCCCGCATGCATGAGCTTTGTATGCATGCATTTGCAGCAGCGGTGGCCGAACGGTTTGCGGAGCGGTCTTGATACCGGAAGGACGCCAGTTCGTATCCCCGGACCGGCACGTTAAAATTACCACCGCTGAAGTGCCCTTGAGCAAGGCATTGAACCACTACCATGAAATGTTCTATGAGCAGGGCCTGGCTGGAAACAAGTATCTGATGCTTAGTCCAGTTACCCTGGGTAAATATAGTAACTTTGCTTTGCTTTGCTTAGCTTGTAGAGGAGCTATTTTTGGAGAACAGATATAAAGGTGATTTAATACCAATCTGGAAAGACAAGAAAAAAAATCTCATTCAAGAATGTGATGTGTTGTTGTGCCTCAGCCTTATAGTGAGAAAAAAAAAGGTAATAAATAAATAAAATAGAAGAGGTGTTAATAGCAGGACTACAGACTGTCCACTGATGAGGTTTTGACAAGGCCAAAGTCTCCGTTTCATTCAGGGGCCAGATCACCGTGGAGATGAAAGCAGGGAGGGGAGAGAGAACTGAAGCCTTTGGTGTTAATCAGGTGTTGATTGGCAGCATGGGAGCCTTTAACCCATTTTGGGCGGGAACCCCCTTTTGGTGTTTTAAACATTGTTATAATTTAGCTATTGAAAAATAGCAGATCTACAAGCTCATAGCGCGGCACCGAGTACCGCGCTATGAACTTGTAGGTCTGCTATTTTTTGAAAAATCGTGAAAATGTGCCTCAAATCTTTGAATCTATATATATAGTTACATAGTGAACATTTTAACTCAAATCTTTGCTTCTGAGGGGGTTCCTGGAACAAATTTCAGATGGGGGTCGGCGGCCAAATGCAGATATGTTTTGGGGTCCTTGACATGAAATCACTGAGAACCACTGATATAGAAACACGGGTCTTTCAGAAAAAAAATAATTTAAAAAATATTTTATTTTTAAATTTCGACGTCAGGCCTAAATGGTAAATGGTAAATGGTGCATTTCCAAGGCGCTTTACATAGATTGTGCATTACATTCACCCATTCACACACACATTCATACACCGATTGCGGCGGAAGCCATGCAAGGTACCAACCAACCAGCACATCGGGAGCAATTTGGGGTTCAGTGTCTTGCCCAAGGACACTTCGACATGTAGCCAGGAGGAGCCGGGATTCGAACCGCCGACCCATGGATCATTGGACGACCTGCTCTACCTCCTGAGCCACAGTCGCCCTAAATGGGTTAAGAGGTTGGAAGGGGTTGGTAGACCATAGAGAGAAGGGTCATTATCCCCAAACACCATCCCTGCTGTTTCCTCTACATCAGGCTCAGCGACTGTGCCGAGGAATCAGGTCACAGATCTGGTTTCATGTTTATCCTCCCAGGCTCCCAAGCTGAAGTCAAGCTGCATCTGTCACTTGGTGTTTGCACGTTGTCCTAGAAATCCCCTCTCCGATGGCCTGTTTGTAAACCGTGTCGAGTTTGTATTCAATTGGCTCCCATTTATGTACCACAAACCTGAACATTAACCCATTTGGGCCTGAATAAAGTGTCTTCTAAATCCTGACAGTTTTCTGAAATACCCGTTTCTAGGCCTATATCACGCAATATTTCATGTCAAGGACCCCAAAAATGATCTGTAATTGGCCTCCGAGACCCCCATCTGAAAATATGTTGTTCCAGGGACCCTCCAGAAGCAAAGATTTGAGTTAAAAACGTGCGTTCTGAAAAAATATATTCCCAATTTGAGGCACATTTTCACGATTTTTCAAAAATAGCAGACCTACAAGCTCGTAGCGCGCCACTCGGTGGCGCGCTATGAGCTTGTAGATCTGCTATTTTTCAATAGCTAAATTATAACAATGTTTAAAACACCAAAAGGGGTTCCCGCGTAAAATGGGTTAAACAGCGGTCTTCTTCCCGTGGAACAAAACCAACCAGTTCCACACGCAACGGTGTGTTGCTTACGTATTCCTTTTATCTGTACAAACACACTGAGATACACACGTTTCATAATCAAGACGTGAAACTGCTGTGCTGTGCAAAAATGACTCAAGGGACTTATTTTTGTAATTGCTCCTCATGCTAAAGCCCTTCATCCCTGGTACGTTATGCCCCACAGCTCAACATGGAAATGGGACACAAGCTGGCTAATTGGAAGGGTGGTGGGGTTAAATACTTCCCTCACTGTTCCAATCTGTCACTCCACACAGATCCATGAGGCCGAGGCTGGGACTTCACTGGACCTGGGCGTGGAAGTCCGTCAGAGGCTCTACCAGCGGAGACTGAAGACAGCAGAGACTGCAGACACCCCAGAGAGGCTGGCTGCCGCAAGAGAAACATGGAAACCAGCTGTGTGCCGTTAGCCACCCACTCAACTCCTCACCCCCCCCCCCTCCCCCGCCTCCCCAACCCAACCCAATCCATCACCTCAGCGAGTCGGCGTACATGTTGCCTGCTCTCAGACATTTGTCATTTTGTCAACTTCTTCCCTCCCCTTCATCTCAGAATCTCTCACCTTTCGTTGGTAAACCCGTAATGCATAATCGTAATTCATGACTGCTGTAGGTGATTTGTGTATAGTATAACGAACCCATTGCCCTCTGCAAAAAAAGGTGATACTTATGGGTTGTGAATCTTTGGGTGTCCCACGATTCGATTTCCGATTCTTGGGGTCACGATTCGATTCAAAATCGATTCTCAATCCAAAAACGATTTAAAAAAAAATTCAAAAGCATTTTTTTCCAGATTCAAAACAATTCTCTATTCAAAATGATTATCGATTCAATACATAGGATTTCATCACAATCTACTCCATGACTGAAGACATGATGTTTACTGTGATTAGGGTAAGCTTACATTTCACATCACAAACACCATGTAGTGTAGTCTTTTGGAAATTATGAATCGATTTGGAATCGTTCATAACGGGAATCGCGATTTTAATTCGAATCGATTTTTTCGACAACCCTAGTGATACTGCAGTGTCTGACAAAATCACAAATAGATAAATCACAGATAGAGACAGGAAATGTCACATGTACATTTGAGAGAAAGGTCCCCCAGGATAAAAGAAAAAAAACATTTTACTCATTTTAAGGGTGGATGCAGAACTGAGAGTCACCCCTTTTCCACCGGTTGGTTCCCAATGGGAACCGGTTCAGTTCTTTTCCACCGGTTGGTTCCCAATGGGAACCGGTTCAGTTCTTTTCCACCGGTTGGTTCCCAATGGGAACCGGTTCAGTTCTTTTCCACCGGTTGGTTCCCAATGGGAACCGGTTCAGTTCTTTTCCACCGGTTGGTTCCCAATGGGAACCGGTTCAGTTCTTTTCCACCGGTTGGTTTCCAATGGGAACCGGTTCAGTTCTTTTCCACCGGTTGGTTCACAATGGGAACCGGTTCAGTTCTTTTTGGTTCTTAGTCCATGAGCCAGAGCTCCAAAATTGGAACGTTAATTACGATTTGAGCGTGCAAAACAATTAGATTGTTATCACCATGAAACTTCCCCAGTTGATTACTTGCACGAAGACAATGATTTATTACAACATGATTTATTACAACAATGTGTAATATGCAAATGATTTTTTCCCCGAAATTATATAGGAAAATATGCAGAAATTGTAAAATATGAAAAAGCTACTACTGTGGAAGGGTTATCATATATATTTATTTACTTATATTGATCCTATAAACAATATAATGTAGGTATACCTTTGCCCACTCAATTCATTATTAACGTTCCAATTTTGGAGCTCTGGCTCATGGACTAAGAACCAAAAAGAACTGAACCGGTTCCCATTGGGAACCAACCGGTGGAAAAGGGGCCACAGTGGTGCATTAACCGTAAATGTATATTTGTATAAATGTATAATGTAAATGTAACGCAGAACTTAATACTTAAGCTTAATTTCCTTCAAAACGAATGTCATTCACCATAAACTGCCTGCAGCAAAATTCCCCGCTTTCTCCTATTTGGGCCTCCCAGTGATTGAAGTGTCATACATGTTACTGTAGCTTAAGTAATGGCTGTTTAACCCGCAGGCCTTGACATGATATGGAATGAATTACCTGCACACACCGCATTGCTTAGATTGTAATCTTTTCATAATATACAGCCAATTTTCACCCAGTTACATAGCTGATTGTTACTCAGTTAGGAGCAGACCTGGAGGGCCCGTCACCTCGCTGCGCTGGGTGGCGAGCCAGGACCCCTAAACCAGTGCTTCCCAAACCTTAATTTTCATGTCAAGTACCCCCAAATTGACACCAAGTAGCCCACGGACCCCCATTTGAAAAGATATGCCAGGGACCGCCATAAGAGAAGATTTTTACGGCTCTAGCAATGATTCTCAACCCGTTTAATTTCAAGGATCCCCAGTTTGACATGCATTAGTCTACGGACCCCCATTTAATGGCATTTCTATCTTGTAAAATCAATGTTATTTTAACTCGGAGTGTACAAATTTGTACACTCTCAGAGTTACAGACCCATAAGGGTCCATTTGGTTACAAACTATCATTTAGCTGGGTCCCCCCTGGAACTCCCTCAAGTACCCCTGGGGGTCCCCGGACCCCACTTTGGGAACCACTGCCCTAAACCACTATCTTTATAGGTGAAAAATGTTCAAATGGTTTCAGATCTACAAGGTCTACACCGCTGTGCCATGCGACATGCTGTGAGATCAGATCTACAAGGTCTACAACGCTGTGCCATGCGACATGCTGTGAGCGTGCAGGTCTACAGCACTGTGCCATGCGACATGCTGTGAGCGTGTAGATCTACAGCACTGTGCCATGCGACATGCTGTGAGCGTGCAGGTCTACAACGCTGTGCCATGCGACATGCTGTGAGATCAGATCTACAAGGTCTACAACGCTGTGCCATGCGACATGCTGTGAGATCAGATCTACAAGGTCTACAACGCTGTGCCATGCGACATGCTGTGAGATCAGATCTACAAGGTCTACAACGCTGTGCCATGCGACATGCTGTGAGATCAGATCTACAAGGTCTACAACGCTGTGCCATGCGACATGCTGTGAGCGTGCAGATCTACAACGCTGTGCAATGCGACATGCTGTGAGCGTGCAGGTCTACAACGCTGTGCAATGCGACATGCTGTGAGCGTGTAGGTCTACAACGCTGTGCCATGCGACATGCTGCGAGCGTGCAGGTCTACAACGCTGTGCCATGCGACATGCTGTGAGCGTGCAGGTCTACAACGCTGTGCCATGCGACATGCTGTGAGCGTGCAGGTCTACAACGCTGTGCCATGCGACATGCTGTGAGCGTGCAGGTCTACAACGCTGTGCCATGCGACATGCTGTGAGCGTGCAGGTCTACAACGCTGTGCCATGCTGTGAGCGTGCAGGTCTACAACGCTGTGCCATGCGACATGCTGTGAGATCAGATCTACAAGGTCTACAACGCTGTGCCATGCGACATGCTGTGAGCGTGTAGATCGCTTATTTTTGCTGCAGGCCGGACATCATACGATGAAGTATAAATAACGAGCCACAACAGGTAGGACATTCAAAACTAAAGGATATAAAAATGCAACAGAAACAGTATACATGGTTACGTCTTCACACATGACATCTTGCAACTGTAAGCAGTATAATCCTTTGAAGCTATGCTTGATCGTTCACATTCCGGCAAACTGTTCCACTCATATGTTGCACGTTTTCAAATGAAAACAAACCACCAGTATACTTCCTTGCACTTACAATTGTGGCTTTTAAATTAAAACTATGAACAACAAATCCATGATGGAGAGGTGCCCCGTAGGCCAGGTGTAGGCAATCAATACTGAGGTGTCAAGTTGCGCTAATGGTACACCTCAGCTATGGCTGCGCCAGAGTAATAATAGTAAGAGAGTGGCGACACTATAGCGTTGACTCCCATTGTAACAATGGAATGCAGAAGTGCTCATTCTATCTCAATGGGATAGTTCCAGCCATAGGAGCAATGTTTGGAACTATAGCCTATAGGCACCCGCTTTGCGGTGTGTCGCTATACTCTCCTACTCTACACTCTGGGCTGTTTTTGGCAGGAAGTTTTGATTTTAGTTTTAGTCATAGTCTCTTGAATAGCTTCCATTTAGTTTTAGTCACATTTTAGTCACCAGGAATGTCTTAGTGTTAGTCTAGTTTTAGTCGACTAAATATCATAAGATTTTAGATTTTAGACTAAATCTACGGCTGATTTAGTCGACTATTATTTTGGTTAACCATAGCTATACGTATCTAATATTTGAGTATGTGCAAACAGACCACTAGGGGGCGCGCCCAACGGGTTTGCACAGCTTTTTGAAAACCTTATACCCATACCTAACACCATGCCAAAATTAAAAAACAAGCCACCAAAAGCCAAATCTCCGACTTGGCTGGGAGCTCCAACGATTGGACATGTTCGAAGGGAGGGAAGCCGAATGGGGAGTGCGATCTAGCGCCGCCTACAGGTTGGTCAGGTTGCCCATTCAGCAGAGATCAGGACTGTGAGGGATAGTGTGTTCCACCACATGTCCTCCCGGTGAAACTCCTCATTGTCAGGTGAAAAGAAGCATCTTCATGCGTATCGGTCATCGGACGTGCCACAAACGTGTCCACACTCTGCGACTGGGGCGAATGTGGCTCAAGAGGTAGAGCAGGTCGTCCAATGATCCATGGGTCGGTGGTTCGAATCCCGGCTCCTTGAACATTCCTGTCTACATGTCGAAGTGTCCTTGGGCAAGACACTGAACCCCAAATTGCTCCCGATGTGCTGGTTGGTGCCTTGCATGGTTTTCCGCCGCAATCGGTGTATGAATGTGTGTGTGAATGGGTGAATGTAATGCACAATCTATGTAAAGCGCCTTGGATAAAGGCGCTATATAAATGCACCATTTACCACTCTCCCACATGACCAACTTTGGGGACAGAAGTGTGGGAATTGGCATAATAACTAAGTAAACTGATACAAAAAAGAGCCGTATAAGAAAGATAAAGCAAAAAGAAGCCTCCCAACTCTAAATGTAAACCCTCTAAAGCTAGAGTACGCTTGATTGTTCACAGAAACTGTCTTTGCAAAGATGTCTCTTCCCACGGTTTTTAAAATTAAACCAAACAAATTAACCACCAACACACTTCCTTGCACTTGCAATTGTGGCTTTTAATTTGTAATTTACATTCATATTAACTTTCCGTTGCGATGTTAATGCGTGCAACGATAGGGGGGTCATATAATATTATTTGTGGCTGTCTGTCAGCACTCAGGGAGGAGTGTTTTCAGATTTAAAGACACTGTAACCACTAGTATGAAGGGACTCTACCCATTTGGCCCAAGACCCCGTCTGTCACATTCCTCCATTAATCATCATTTCATATTACTTCAAATTGCCTCCCCTGAGCAATCTTATCCCATTTTGGGCGGGAACGCCTTTTGGTGTTAGCATTATGTTATGCTTTAGCTATTGAAAAATAGCAGATCTACAAGCTCATAGCGCGCCACTCGGTGGCTATTTTTGAAAAAACGAAGAACGACTGACATAGAAACATAGCTTTTTCAGAAAACTGTCAGGATGTAGAAGACATTTTTAGAATCTGATCTCAGGTCAAAATGGGTTAAGATAATTTAAGGTTGACATATTGTACAGTAACTCGTTTTTTCTGCCACTGATGTATTCCATCGCTTTATTACATTGATCTACTGTAATTCATTTTGAACTAACTTGTTGCTCAATTTTTAATATGGGAGTTTGGGACGCATCCGGGTTACAGGATTCTAGTCTATGTCAAGAAACACTGACTGACACACAGTAAAAATCCTCAGTGTTCATTTTAGCCATTTGTAACTCAGAGGATACGAATGATGGTTATAATTTGTACCCTTAAATTATCACGAAGGATTGCACTGTGTGCTGTGTGCATTAGTTTTTGACTGTCGGACTCAGAGGCTAGCCTACATAGTGCACAGTCTCACACATCAGTGGAGGGACCATGGTGGGCCAGCTGTGGTTGTGAACCAGGCCATGGGCCTGTGTGGGTCCAGAGACTCCAGACGCAGATCAATGTTAGGAAGGGTTCTCTCGCTGCTGCGAGCCCCACTCCACCTAATCCCAGGCTGCATGACTCAACCGTCCAGTCGAAACGGCACACACACACACACAGACACGGGGACTTCCCCTCGCTCTCCAAAGAAGAAGTACAGGAACACTGTATTGCCTCACAACACTGAGGTCATTACATCAACTCAATTTGGAAGTAATGCTAAGTGAGTCTAACATGAATATCACGTTAAGCCCAAATTTCTGTGAGAAACCTGCATGCCAGCAGCAATGTTTCCAATGGGATTTTGAGGTAGTAACTCCAGCAGAAATCTTGGACAATGGCAGCATGCCATGCATGCAGGATTATGGATCTAATTTAGTGACACAGCTGTCCCTGACAGTGTTATTGCTGTCTATTGAGACGTCACCGCCCCGTGGGTTTACCGTACTTTGAGTCCCGTCACACAACACCTCCAATAAATAATTATGTATTTATTTTCCTATAGACACCAATTAATGTCTCTCAAGGGAAAATCCATTCAGAGTAGGTGGCACCTATTGTCTCTCGACTCTGAAATGACTGCTCCGCACGTATTTATGACTGCTCCGCACGTATTTCAACTCACTGGCACCGTCTCTCTACACCTAGAGGGGGCTGGAGAATGTCACTTTGAGCCGGAGGGTAACAGTGTTCATATCTGTTGGAACATGGCTTTAAAACCTAACACCTCTAATCTTGCACAGTTCAGAGAGGCTTAATCCTAAATAAGCATGTTCCTTTGGCCCGGCTTCAGTTTAAGGAGGCACAAAGCAGCACGATCGTAAGTGGAAATACTGTGAGCATGCGTATCGAATTTCACAAATTAGATTAATTAATCCCTTACATGAAGAACATTTGTGCAAGACGAAACCTCATGGTAATTTTGTGGTTTTAAAGTAATTTGATCAACCAACATGGTGTTGGTTATCCCACGTAACAAAAACCAATCTTTCCATCAACCACAAAACACAATTGTTTATTGCAGATCAGTGTCTCGATGGGATGAACAAAGTGTGCGAAAGTGCAATTTGGCTCAGTGCTGACATATTTCCCACATTGGATAAATATGAACTTGAAGCAAAGTGTTGGGGCTATCAATGAAAACAAACAGGGCCATATATTTGACTTGGAACAACAAGGATCAGCTGTATCAACACTGATCCACCTACTGCAACTGAGAACAGTCTGAGAATCATCTTCTGAGTGCATCTGATCAATGGCAAGGCAAAGGAAAGTCTCTTTCACATGGGTAACTTAGAAGTAGTTTGTTATTGCAAATAATCAGCAATCTAGTGTTTAAGCCCAGCTTTGTAGCATTTCTAATACAATATGTTCCCGTAGTCCGTAGAGCAGGGTAGAATTTGTAACAACACAATGAGAAAGCGGTCAAATGTAAAACAAAACAGGCCCAAATGAAGAGCACATGGACCATTATGATTTAATGGCAGGTATTATCATAGAGAGGCCTGTCTTACTTTGTACCGGCGTATAATCTGACTGATGTTTGCGTTGGCACAGCTGTTTGCATTGCCTTTGTTCAGCTGTCTGAGAGCTCCCTCCCTCTCCCTGCAGAATGATAACATAATTATACCGTGAGCATGTTTCCAGAGAGTGATAAAGGGAGAAAGCAAGCGCTATCGAGCCTTTGATTGAGGATTGAGCAAGACCCAATTTCGTCATGTGACACTCAAGCATTTTTCGCGGAAAAAAATGCTCGAGTGTAGGCTAGGCTAGGATAGGCACTATATAAGCTATGGCTTCGGCCTACCTTGTTCGGTCCAAACATGTCCTGTAAAATGCCTTTGCTGCTGTAATAATCATGTACATGTTGTTTTAAGACCGAAATAAAACTATTCATTCTCACTCATACAGAATAGAATATCCTGAAGACTCCAAATCAAAACTTCAACCTAATTTCAAGCTAATTTCAGCATGCAATAAAGCACCGAAGTCTGACGTCAATATCGGTAGAGGGCGCAAATCCACGGGTTCATGTACTTTTTATTTGCATCGTAATCCCCATAGGGGGGGTTTTAGATCGCCTCATATAAGAACTGTTTGAAAAATAAACATGTCATCCCGGCCGTTTCACTCATATGGATATGAAGAATAAACTGACTGAGAGAAAACACTATTGTTACTGCTACTGAATTAGTTACATTATGAGTGACTGACTGTCGCAAACGATACAGAGACAACTCCCTGACAATAACGCCGAGACAGCTTGTTTATTTTTGGACCACAATGCTTATATGAAACGATTTTAGGATGACCCCATGTTATTGTCCATAGATAAATTACTTCCGTGAACCAGGCAGAACCAGGGGATGAGCGGGTGACGTCAGGACTTCGGTGCTCAATACATTCAATATAACATATTCTCTCGCAAAGCTAGAATCAGGAGATAACCGAGGCTCTTACTTGCGATCAGCAGATCCGCTATCAAAGACCACAGCCACGGACTGTTCCCATAAGCTACCACATGTGGCAGTTCTTCTGCATTCACGGCTCTAAGACCAACGCCAGTAGGCTCTGCAAAATGTTTTACTATTGTGTAGTTATTATGACATGTAACAAATTAACGTTGAATCATAATTTCTGGAGATGCTTCATCTGCAATGAATGAACAGCTGGTGGACGTATTTGGTGGACAAATAGAACGTTTTGCTTAACTACTTCTGCATTCCAGATGAGATCACCCCTTGTTTCATAGTAGGAGTTGGGAGTTGTTACTGCACCAGGAAATGTATGTACACTTAACTTGACCCCAGAAAATCACTGCCACGCTGTCTATGCAGTCAGTCTCCTATATTTGTTTTCAGAGCTCCTGAGCCTGAGGGGGCAACTTAACTTCTAGATTTGGGGAGAGACTTGTTCATGCTCACAGATCTAGACACAACACAAACACATTGAATAGAGAGACCCATGCACATGTGTGAGGCTGCAACACTCATACTGTACCACACACACACACACACACACACACACACACACACACACACACACACACACACACACACACACACACACACACACACACACACACACACACACACACACACACACACACACACACACACACACACACACACACACACACACACACACACACTGCACTTAGTCACAGTGCTGCAGGCCATTGTCTGGAGGGACTCTGTGTTTTGTTTCAATCATCAAAGCTATTGGGTTTAGGGTCCCCTCTCTCTCTCTCTCTCTCTCTCTCTCTGCCTATCACTCAGCGGCACTCATGGCTGCTCGGACCCTGAAACTTTACCCCGGGGTCTCTGAGTGGAGCAGCAGTGGGGAAACCGAAACACACGTCTCCCTGGCCTTGCTCTGCGCTGCCGGGGGTCACCCTGCCATTCTTCTATTACACAAAAGGCTTCTTCAAGTGCCTGGTGTCACAATGGCCTTCAGATCGATGGGGCGTAATGATCGCCGCTTAATGTGAATGCACTCTGTATTAATTGAGCCAGAATTAACCACACTCAAGTCCTGCATACTTTGTTGTATGACGAATAGCAAAAAAAAATACAATCTACAAGCTTACCTGTTGCGCCACCAAGCATTGTGAACTTGTAGGTCAGCTATTCATTATTTTGTAATGATAATAACAACTGCTTATAATGTATATAACAAGGTTATAAAATAGGACTGGATCTCTGGGTTGAAAGTGGTCAATGTGAGGTTGTTGTGTTGTTCTACTTGTCAATGTTGTTGCTTTTATCAATTAGCCGCACAACTTGAATTCCATGCTTTCTAGCATTGTCTTACTTTTTCCATGCTCGACCGCAGCTTGCTTCTGAGAAGAGCATGACTGTTACGATGCCCAGACTGGATCACATTCTTAGCCTGTTAACAAGCAGAACTTCACACGGTCACCCCTGTGACCTAACAATAGAGTACGGACAATAGACGTGCACAAACCACTGTGCCACAACAGGGAGTGATGTATCATTCCACAAGATATGATGTCAAAAATGAATGTCTTTTTACCAAAACAATAAGGAATGTCGGTCACACTGTCATTAATTTATATAAAGTACAAAGCAGAGAGACATAGAGACAGAGAGAGAGAGAGAGAGAGAGAGAGAGAGAGAGAGAGAGAGAGAGAGGCCAGTTATGCTTTGGCACAACAGTGTGCGCAGACACACTGATTAAATCCGATTGAAAAATATAACAGGAGTGAAATTAATCAAAACAATGTTGAGAGATACAGTGGATTACCACCGGCTCGCTTTTTATGGTTAGCCATCATCATAAACTATGTCTATCTGTGAATTAAGAAAACATAGTGAGCCCCCTCTCTGCTGCGGTGGCCATGTTTTCAGACGCCACGAGATCCCTGCCAGTGGTTTGATCTCTTTCAGCGCAAGTCTACTGGGCCAGTGAAAGACAGGCACCCAGATGTCAAAACACAGTCTGTCTGTCCTCCTGCATGTCTTCCCGTCCGTCTGTCTGTCTGTCTGTCAGCCAGCCAGTCTGTGGCCTTCAGCCAACCAAGAGAGGCTGCGGGCATCTCAAAATCGCATATCTGTTAAGATATGCAAGGATACATTCTTACTATCACAGCAGAAGCAAACAAGCAATGTAGCCCCAGTCAAAACAGCTACAGATCACGTCGCTGTTGTTGAAAAATGTTGTATAAGCTCCTGCAGGTATAGTCAGTGGTTCCCGGCATGACCTCTCTATCTCTATCTCTGTCTCCAAAGATCACTTATCAGTATCGTTCATGCATTTTAGAAACTCTTCAGTAATTCTATCACCGTGTTCATTTCGCCTGGGTTGACTGCTTTCTCTCAGCCTCGCCCTCTTATCAATATTACTTTAGATCAAATGCTTTTTATCTCCCTATTGGTTTGGAATGAAAACACTTTGCTTTTCAGTTCTGGATCATTTACTGTGGCGCAACATTGAGAGAATACACAGTAAAATGCTCAGGGTTAATTTAACCCTGATAATAATAGCCGATCTACAATCTCACAACACGTTGCATCGCAATGCGTTGTGAGCTTGAAGATTGGCCATTTTCGGGCACAGGATACATCGTACGACAAAATAAAATCAGGTTTCACGGGTCATTTGGATCCATTTTTACACTCTCAGGGGGGGGGGTCAAATGAACACCCGGGATTTTACTGTGCGGAACCTGGCAGAGAGGTCAGTTGATTGGGAGGCTGGAAAGAGGACACCTCTTCAAAGGGACGTGTGTAGGCCGCGGCCCGGCAGAGGTATCCTCTTTCTGACCCCAGTTCAAAAGGCCAGGCTTGGCCTCCCATTTAAATCTGATTGGGGTGTTTTGCATGGTAACCACCTGCTTGACTGTGTGCCACTGTACACTTCCTGTTCCACCGTACGTGCTTTTCCCAAGCATCAGTGATAACAACAAGTGAGAGGGTTGCACAGAAGCAACGCTGGTTTAGTTAGACAACATGCAGAGATAATCCAGCCGTTATTCAGATCCATAATCCAAAGAAATTGTGTGTGAATGGATAAATGTGTTTTCTATGACATCCATGCATGCAAACGTCTAAACACTAATTTGTCATGTCATGTTCCATGGAAAATATTGCTGCTACTGACAGTTTTACGACCACTCGACTCGACGCAGCATTTTGAGGTTCATGGCCAAGAAAAGAAGGAGGGTAGTAAAACGGAGGAGTTAAGCATCTCTCAGTAGCAAAACCGGCATTGGTATAAACACTCGACGGCGTGTTTCACATGGGGTTTCGAGGGTCTTGGAGCACTTCGACCTTCTGTTAGGTCTCACAGGACCGTGTGAGAAGAACCAGCCTTAGCTATTTAAGAAGCTATAAGGAGCCTAAAGGTCATTGGATCGACACTGCAAATATGCTGCTCTAAGAGCTGCTTTTCTTAGATTTCAATCAATTTTCATTCAATTTTCAAAGTGTCTGTGATTGTGTAATTTCAGATGGATTTCCATAAGCCATTTGGGGGTTCTAAGTCCTCCTGTATCTTAGGTGCATGTGTATCTTTGTCTCCACCAGGCCGAAGGCATGGGGAGAGACTATGTTTTGGACCCTGTCCGTCCATCTGTGTGTGTCTGTGTGTGTCCGTCTATGGACAGCTAATCTCCGCCACCGTTGTCTTGATCGCAGCAAAACTGTGCACACACACACTCCCTGGATGGCAGAGCAGAACCTCTGTGCCACATTTTTCACATTGGCCTCTTATAGCGCCACCAGGAGGCAGATTTTTGCAAACACACATTTTTGGACAGTACACCTACAGACGCCATCAATCTGCCCATTTATAATTTGAGATATCTTGTGTGCAAGTGGACATCTTGGCCTATTGGTGGCGCTATAGAGGAAAGACCTGGATCATAAACATCAATAGGGCTCATCCTTTGGTGAGCATGAAGGGGCAACAGTAAATCCCATGGCAATCCAGCCAGCACTTTGTGAGGTTGTTTGGGGCCAAAGTGGAGGATAGATGACAGATGGACTGACTTGACATGTGACATGTCATGTGACATGTCATGTGACATGTGGGCATCCATAGAGAACCGCTGCACCGCTGACAGATTTGTGCAGGCGAAATAACACAAACTTTGTCTTTCATAAACATCCTCAAAAACCCATTATTCTATTAATTTTGCAATTATGTTCCAGGGCTCACACCTCACTCACTCACTAAAGGATTCAAATGAAGGGGCGATTCTTTATTGCTCTCTATACATCATATTAAAGTGAGTTTGTTGTTGCTGTCAGAGCTGTATTAAAGCCAGAGCCTACTTCATATATCCCATCTGAATAAACACATTTTTCATGGACCTGGCACGTCGTTGTGGTCAATGCACTCACCCACATTCACAGTAAAATCAGATGAATCGCTGTAACTTAGTCATTTGTAAAAGTACAGTATATAAATGTCATGTGTACACTCTCAGAGTTACAGATGGAGAAATTAACGCAGGATTTTACTGTGTACATTCACCAAACAAGCCTTGGATTTTAATAGTTAACTCTTATGTTCGATGACAAAGATGTCACTGCATTTTATGCAGCAAGCACAGAACAATATGTACCCTATTGGCCTGAATATAAGAATAGGTGTTTTTCCAATGGAAATATCCTAAAAATAAACGGGGTCGTATTATAATCGGGGACTATAGACTATTTGACATTCAATGTTTTTTTATTTTATGATGAATTCCTGTTCTGTTCTTTGACTATATAGAAGTGTCTATTTGTACGTCTCTAAATGTTTTGATGAATTGAACAAGGTGGACCCTCTTGTAAACAAGTGTAATGCTTAATTGGGTCGTCCACTCACAGTTAACAGTCTTTGTATTGAGTTTGTGCTTGAAATGTACTGTAATTCTGCAAACTGTTAATAAATATTTCAATCAATCAATCAATGTTCTTTTTCCATAAATGAGTCTTGAAAAATGGGGGTCGTCTTATAATCAGAGTTATATTCGGGACAATACGGGAGACTGAGCCAACATTATTATGCCATTACACTAGTATGGTGATTTATGTCAAATCTTAACTGAGCAGCACAACCACAATGACAAGGAAAAGTAGGCTCATTAGTTTAACATTAACAGGTAGTTGACATGCTTCAATGAAGTAGAGCTCAACCGTGGCATTATACCAGGGAGGGAGAGTAGCTTCCAGCCATTTGCATGTCCTAGTATACAGTGTGCATGCTCCACTGGCCATGTGTACAGTTCCCTTGCCTTACCTCCACTTACACTATGGTGCTAGGCCTATACTTTTGCCCTGGAGGGTAAAGTATTTGTATTAAACTGTATATTTATTCAGTCAATGTTGATGTTGGGTGTCGTCGATAGGATATAATAGGATATCCTTTTATAGGATATAAACTAAAGAAATTAGTTAAGTGTTGTTAAAAGGTCGACTTGCTTGAAGAAATCCTGTTTGGAGAACAAATGATGTGACAACGA
Source organism: Electrona antarctica (assembly GCF_951216825.1). NCBI lineage: Eukaryota > Metazoa > Chordata > Actinopteri > Myctophiformes > Myctophidae > Electrona > Electrona antarctica. The sequence goes on along the minus strand of NC_136791.1, from coordinate 4,344,067 downwards.
TCTTTCTATCGGCATTCTTTAAAATAAACAAATTAGCTTAAGTCCTGTTGGTCGTACAGTGCATGTTCTGACTTCCTAACAATTCATGATCATTCTTTTAACATCACATTACTGGCCCACATCCATTTGCCTAGAAACAACACTGTGGCTTTCAGACTGAAAACTTAGGAAAACATTATAAATTCAGGCCGCCCGCTGCCTAATACATTCCTTGAAGATTGAGAAGATTGAACATGAAAACATACATCAGCTCGCAATTGCCTGTTCTACCTCAAGACGCTGTCCTCGTGTGTGATCATACGTTCTGTATGTGTCTGGGAGAGCCGATGGATTTTGTTTACTTTAGCAAAGCTGAAATGCCATGGTTGCCTTTATTAAAACTGACAAGCCCATTTGGAAACAATCATCAAATGTGTCATGGAAAAACCGCTACGTCATGCCGCTAGCGACTTAAAAACTTTGCCAGTATCAATATTTTCACTCGACGCTGGCAGTGGCTGTCATTCTGACTAGCCCTACATGTTGAAGTTTCTTTACATGCTGCACACAGATCATTCTGCTAAGATGCACAGATTATAAGATTCTATCTAAAAAGAAAAAAAGAAGGATTTCTCTCTCTCTCGTTTACATGTGTGGGCACACACACACACACACACACACACACACACACACACACACACACACACACACACACACACACACACACACACACACACACACACACACACACACACACACACACACACACACACACACACACACACACACACACACACACACACACACACACACACACACACACACACACACACAGTGTAACATGATGAGGGACAACATAAGACTACTAGAGGAAGGATATTATCAGTGTCACCTCCTCCGGGGAAATACAGGTAATTATCCTCGCTTACCTCGCTCAAGGGCCAATATCCTGTTCTAGGAGGAATACTGTTCTGACTCGTTGATCCTATAGGCGGCCCGTGGACTCTCCTAATTCTATTGGACCAGGTCCCATGGTGAGACGATGTGCATAGGACCTAATCGTTGTGCCTGGGCTAGTTTCACCCCCACCCCCAACTAGTGCATTGTCACATACATCAAGCAGAGTAAGTGGCGAGCATTCCTGCTCCGCATTCCAAGTCATTCTGGAGCTGTCCACTCCACTGCGGAGACAAATCTAATCAAATGCATATTTTACCCTTCACAGTAAAGCAACTGTGCTATCGCTAAACTCCACACATGCGCACGGCCCACACACACGCACACAGTGTGCGTGCGTGGTGTGCGTGTAATCACATGATCAGGGTCAGTTCAGGAGTATGAGGGTTGTGTATTGTTAGCCAGGTGGAAATGGTGGTGAGCCCTAAAGCAGAGATAATCTGATTTGTTCCACTGACGGCAGCCCTCTCCGCCCTCCCTCCCTCCCCTCCCCTCCCCTCGTCGGATCAAACATTAGGTGTGAGGACAGGACACCCACAGGCAGATGATCCATTCACAGGTTCTCTCTGTAGGGCTTTACTGGTTTAAGGCTTCCCACACACAGACACAAACATACATGCTGAAACATACACACACACACACACACACACACAACGCTGATCCAGGCCCCTCTGTTGACAGTGTCGATGTGGCCCATTCCTTGTTCATATTAACGTCAGTCTGACAATTTCACATACACAATAGAGAGCCCTTATTATGGTTTTATATGGCTACAACTATAATTATTTCGGGCATATATAACATATATATATATGACATAAATTCAAGTTAAGCTTGCGTTTTATCATTTTCTTAACCCATTTTGACCTGAGATCAGATTCTAAAAATGTCTTCGACATCCTGACAGTTTTCTGAAAAAGCTATGTTTCTATGTCAGTGGTTCTTCGATTTTTCAAAAATAGCAGACCTACAAGCTCGTAGCGCGCCACTCGGTGGCGCGCTATGAGCTTGTAGATCTGCTATTTTTAAATAGCTAAAGCATAACATAATGCTAACACCAATAGGGGTTCTTATAACTCTTTGTATGGGAACAAATGAGCAGGCAGATGATGAAAATCAGAATCTGTCTAGCTCTAAAAATAAATGTTCTACACCCGGGCCCAACTAGCAGCTGGACTTCCTTCGCAGCAACTTCATCGAATGTCTTACTTAATTTATACTTGGACATACAAAATAACCATCACCTCACAGAGCTATAGCCCTTGAATAAATGTTGAAAATAACAAAGCGACCGACCACCTTTACAGTGGAAAATAATATTTATCCCAGAGTGGACCGTTGATACCATCTGTAACACATTCTGTAAAAGCAGCTCTAATAAACATGCAGTGTAAACACTGTACAACTTTTAAATAGGCGAAGATTCAACTTCAGACATCCTCCCCATTGCTCACTCACTCAAAATCCCCAAACGGCAATGGGTTTACACACAGAAAGTGCTCTGTCCAGGACGAGCCATGCTAGAACACCCATCTTCTCTTACTTCCCCATACAGCACATCTTGGACTCACATGTGGAGATACTTCGTAAAGTGTCACTAAATTCACTCCCCTGCCTTCCCTAATGACTGCATGGCGTAATGTGGAGTGCCATCAATATGTTTACTGTACACAAAAGGGCGTATTGTTGAAGCAACACTGGCATATCACTTCTACCCATAAGACATTACTGGCAGACATAACTATCTTTTATTTCAAAAGGATGACGTACAATGTAGGGGGCACTGAATGTAGCATAAACAAAAAGGCAACACTAATGGCAAATATTATCCTTCGTCACTCATAATGACAATGTTGCTCGCTGAAAATAAATGACTCTCTTTACACACGTGACACACTGCATGTTTCCCATTTTTAGTACAACAAAGTATACATTTTTCAGGAGAGAGTAGGCCTTGCACACCAGAATTCTGTAAAAGTAGGGGGAGGGGAGTGCTCATTAAGCACATAATCCTCCACATTCTTGTTAGGGGTCCGAGTCTGCATTCAGGCAAGCTTCAATGCCGTGTGGTGTAATAGGAGGGGTTGCAAAAGGCTGAGGTAATTGGATTGGTATACGGCATTGAGTGTCAGACAACAAAAGATATCCATCTCTCTCGTGGCCGCTGAGCCCCTTTTGTTGCTGGATGGAATTTATTTGGTCATTCACTCTACTCTTCCAAGCTCAGCAAGGACAGAACAACAGGAGCAGGCCACCAGGACTGGCTTATGCCGAAAATAGCCAATCTACAAGCCCACAACGTGTCACAGATGTGACGCGTTGTGAGCTTGTAGATCTGCAATTTTTTGGTGGGTGACACTGTCGTACGGCCGAACATAAATTGTCATCATTCTGAATTTCTGGTGTCTAGTATGCAGGCGAGCGGAGTCACAGTGCCGATGCAATGGCCTGTGTTTGGATGTGTGAATCACGGATCCCTCAAAGCCCAGGGGTCATTTGTGTGATCATTACCATAATCACATTAAGGCTGGAGGAGATTAGCACCCTGGCCTCAGAGGAGAAACACTGTCTCTGCTCCATGACGACTATTGAGCGTTGCAAGGGGCACACCATCACAGAGCATGCTCCGAACACCACGCTGTTCAGATAGGCATAAGCTAAATGACAGACATGGATGGAAAAGCAGGGCTGACACAGGACACAGAAACATCCTAGGGCAGACTGGCCAGCACAGCAGCTTTCACATTTATGTCATTGTGAAACTGCTCAATGAATTCAAAGTCAAACATTTAATTTGGTCATCTGTTGCACCTTGCACTTATCCCATCCCATCAATAAACCCAGGTTAATAACTGGAACCTTGTACAACCCATCTCCCCATTCATCAGGCTCAGAGAGGCACACTAAATCACAGAGGCCATTACATACTATAGATTGAAGATAAGTCACTGATAAGTCTGTCTGTCTAGGCTATCTATCTATCTATCTATCTATCTATCTATCTAAACATCACAAGCGTACCCAATCTCACAGCTATTCAAAAATGTTGCCATCAGCTGTATTATTGCACGTCAACAATAAACCACCTTGAACCTATGTCAGATGTTTCCCCCATAGCAACCTACACGTAACAAGCAAACGTATCTGGCCTCTCTTCAGTCCTTATGCTCAGCTACAAGGCGTTCTTTCACAGTCTATTTTGATTGAGGTTAACTAATCACCTTCCTCCCCCATCTTCATCATCACTTTCAACACAAGCATCACCTCTGGGCAGGTCACAGGGGCATGGTCCCCATCAGGTCCCTCAACCCTTCTACAAGTTCAGAGACATTGCTCAAATTTGGCTATATCATGAGGGCAAATTGTAGTGCCACAAAGGTTAAAAAGGTTCTCCCAATTAACCCTAATTACCCCAAAAAGGAACATTTAAATAAGGTCTGTAACCTGAGACGTCTATGGGGTGGACTGGCTGAGGAAGGTAAAGAGGAAGGGAGCCACAGGAAACATCATCATCATGTTGATTTGGTGGCCACAAGGCAAATAAAACATGAATGTATTGACACATGTTAACTTAAGCCATGAATTATTTCAGTGCTGTGGATTTCAATCAATCAGATACTGAATGAGCAACCTAATTTCAAAGTTGCACGCGTGCATTACACTTCTTTATTGAAAACTACGGACTAATACTTTGCAAACACACTGCACGTAGGCCTCTCTAACATTTGGGGCATCAGGGTAAGCACCTTATATTTTGCATTTTTACATGTTCAGAGCCCTGCCTACGGTACCAGCTGGTGTCCGTCCGGTATGCTCAGGGGAACGAAGCCTTTAGACTCTCGTAGATTGAAAATGTCCAGAATCGATAAAATACATCTACGAGAGTCTAAATCTTATAGGCTAGTTCTGGTGACTGATATTGGCCTTCTTAAGCGTTATTCATAGTCTGGATTTTCGGTGGTGAGGTGACCACCGAACTACAACATGACGTCACGAGCCGCGGTGAAGAGCAAACCACCGCCACCACCCCAGCCCTTCTCTCTGTTTTTACTCACTACCGCTCAACGTTATTTCAGCTCCGGTGGTCACCTCACCACCGGAGCGGTGGTCACCTCACCACCGAAAATCCAGACTATGAATGAGCCTTAAGGGGTGAGGCGCCTGCGTTTTTTGTTTTTCCCCATTATTCCATTATTATCCCCTCACGTATTAAAAGGACAACATCGGTCACCAGCACCAAGAACAGGCGTTCCTGATGAATTTATCATGGTTAAAATGGACTTTGAAGTTACAATGTGTTATAGGAAGGGGGAGTGTCTGATTAAATGAATACCAAATATCGAAATAAATACTGAATCAAGCAACTCTGTCTCTAGTCTAATATACTAAGCTCACACGCTATGAGATTGTTGTTGTACTGTAGGGACTCAGGGATCTGCTATTTGCACTGAATGTTTGCCTGTTATTTTCCCTGAATGATCACCTATTATGACATGTACCCAGACCACGGACGCTAGCAGCAACCAATCCAGAAGCTACTGTCTGTTAGGCCTGGTCTGCTGAGACGTCTGACATCCACAGATAAGATAAGGCCCCCTTGCTGAGCTTCTTTAGGAGGTGAAAACAATGAAGTACATAAAACCTCTATCACTGCTGAGCTTCCTCACAAAAAATGTGTTGAAATATCACACGTTTCTGCTTGTCAATGGGAACGCATGCATCCGAGAAATGTGCGACACCCTCATAAACAATCTATAAAAAATGATGATGAAACATGTTGTGGTTACTGATTGATACGCGGGCAGCCCTTTCCTGCAATGCAAGAGTTCCCAACCGTGTTTCCATGATTGTGACCGGAATGACCCGTGTAATTGCTCCACGCAAATCACTAACTACTGGGACAAATGGGCTCCCCGGCATCCTCTTGTTCCTGCATGCATGCGTCTGTGCGTGCGTGCGTGTGTATGCATGATGTGTGTGGTACCTTGTTCTTATCACAGTATCCACTTTATTCTGGAGGAGGGCCTATATCTGGGTGCAAATGCCTGCCTACATTGGGGTAGAGTAGAGAAGGTTATTGAGGCCATTTTTAGTTTTAGTCATTCTCCACTTTTAATTTCGACTTTGGTGTTTTAATTCAGGTATTCAGCGTGTCATGCATATTCTGCCATTTGATATGACCATAAATACAAGGCTGATTATTAGTTGTAAGTAGCAGACAGTTTATGGTGGCTTGCCATAAACATGAATTGTATCTGACTACAGGCAGATAGGCCTATAAAACCTGCAATGCACATGTTGTTTAACTTTGAAGTTAGGTTGCTCATTCAGTTGTATATATATCTCACGTTTCACACACTGACACAATAACACCCATCGACTATGCTGCTTTGACTTACATATTTGACTTCTGAAATAAAATGTAGAAATAAATCGTGATGCTGGAATTGCAAAAAATGTTATTGTTTTTCCTCCAAGAGACTCGCGTTACAAAGGAGGGCGGGGTAAGAAGGGTAACCCTAACCTTTTTAGCATTCCGTGCATTTATTGAAATTCCACACTGAAATACCACTCAGCCACTGACCTTGGTCTGGTGTAATCTGATTCGGCGTTATGGTTGATGATTATTGTCCGATAGTCATAATAAAGCATCCACACATACATAGACACTAGTCAAAAAGGAAAAAAGGAAAACCCATGGGCGGGATTGTCTTGTGCCCAGCTCATGAATAAATGAACGCGGAGCCACACAACCACGCCTTCGTGTTGAACTTGTGTAGCTGGTTCGACTTCGACCAAAGCAGTCAGTTGTGGACTCGGCTGCCGCATGGCTACTGTGTGTAGTAGACCTTTCCGTCGTGTGTAGTGGAAGAGGTGGAAGCCGTCGGATATAAATAACGAGAAGAACGAACTCTTACTTTTTCCTTTAAAAGTTTGAGGGAATATACTATAGAAGAAGCACTTTTTTTTCCTCCTTCTATGAATCGGGACATCATTCTATGCTCTGTTGATAATAGACGTGCTTGTTCCCCTCACCACTACTCGTGCATGTTTAAATCAGAGGAGTACATTTGTGCCGTGTGTCGGCCAGACAACTAAATATCACAAAACGAGTGGCAACACAACACCAGTGTGCGGAGGCATGATTTTGAGACGGGGCTCAGTCGTTGCTGCCTTTTTACTGTGTTTTCTTGCCAAGGTATGTGGATTACTTTACTTTTTTTTTGTCTTTGTTTTTTAACAGAATAATGCTATTAAGGATGCACCTTGCATGTCTTGTTGTCTAAATGTATGGCTCACATACATCACATCACATGCAAGGCAGGCTGTGCCGTGTGGTGTCGACAGTTAGTTGGTTATTTAGCCAGCTGCTGTGCATGTTTATGCCGAATTTATATCGCTTCGTACGACGGTCAGTGTATATGAATTAAGCATAAAAGCAAGTATAAATGCATTCGGCCTCAGGGACACCGTTTAATAGCACAACTTTTACCAGGTCTTTATTGTGGTGGAAAGTAACTAAGTACATGTACTCATACTACTCAAGTACTGTAGGCCTACTGTACTTAAAGTACAATTTGGATTTTTTTTTAAATTTAGCCTTCTTTTTACTCCACTACAATTATTTGAAAACTTTGGGAGGCATACTATGGTCCGACGGAGCACTGGTTCGACATGCAGTGTGCTATTTTCAAAGGGTTGTTTTACATGACAAACTTGTGAAATGGACATACGGCATAATAATAAGTAGGCCTATAGGCTACTTTAGTTTAACTTTTGAATTTGATGCCACTTTTCTAGCTAATTTTACTCAACTACATTTTGAATACCGGGACTTGTAGTTGTAACGCACTAGGCCATTTCTGCAGTGCAAGTATTGATACTTTTACTTAAGTAAAACATGAGTACTTTTCCCCCCCCGGCGACCCACCACCACTGTTAATATCTGTATTGTACTGTCAATCAATGCCCCCCCCCCCCTTCCCCCCTTGCATTCAATCAACTTACGGTGTTGTGTTTTGTGTCAACAGGTGTCGGGGTCGGGACAATTCGAGCTGCAGGTCGTGTCGATGCATAATGTGAACGGGGAGCTGCTGAGCGGCCTGTGCTGCGACGGCAGCAGGACGGCGGCGGACCGCAAGTGCACGCGGGACGAGTGCGATACGTTTTTCAGAGTTTGCCTGAAGGAATACCAGTCGCGGGTGTCCGCCGCGGGGCCCTGCAGCTTCGGCACGGGATCTACGCCGGTTCTCGGAGGGAATACGTTTTCTTTGAAGAGCACTTCTGTGAGGAATGAGCGATCCAGGATAGTTTTGCCGTTCAGTTTTGCCTGGCCGGTAAGTTGATGATGAGTGGTGAAAAGAAAAAGAAAAAAAGAAATCTGCTGCTGCAGCGACTTTTCCCTGGCGCGCTTGTCAAAAAAACGTTGGGAAAACACCGGCTTGTAGGCAATTCTCTGCAATTTACTGGTCATCAATGCCCCCCCACCCCCCAAAAGGAAACAATGAATGAATCTTTATTTTTTTGGTTTGCTGTCAAAGCCTCTTGATAGACAGCTCTCCATGAATTGTCCTTTGAGTAAAGAGCCCCGTGGTCCCTTCCCCTGATTACTGCAGGCCAATTAACCAGATCATGCAGGTGTTTTTGTTTTCTTCAGGTCTATACTATACTCTATTTCATTTTTAATTTTCGTTCCAATAGCCTATAATAATAATCATCAAAGAAAAGTTGTACGTTTTTAAAAGTTACACAGACGAAAAAGCGCCATAAAAACCAAGCAGCTGATTTAATATTTTTTACCCCAGCAACGACATTTTCTGGTGGGAGTTGCACACTTCTTTACGCCCACTTGCAGTGAGAAACCCTTCTATCCGGAGTCTTAATTCTTCATAATAGAGTAAATAAACGAAGCTGACAGGCCAATGGGAGGGATGTGGGTTTTTGTAAAGAGATGATTTGTCATGCTGGAACTTATGTAGAGAGGTAATGAAAAAGTGGAACTCACTCTGCACAGACTGAGTGGCCCCATGGCACTGGCCCACAATGTTCTATACGTGACTGATGGGCGAAACGCACTGTTCATCGGTATGCACGTGTCCAATTACATTCATGCTATTTTTATCACAACCTCGAATGGATGTTCTTGGCATTATTTCTGAGTCTCTCAAGCACATTTTAGTATCTTAATTCTTTTGTGAAGAAGAAAGAGTAGGCTATGAGCAAGAAGAACATAAAATGCAACTTGATTGAATTGTGATAACTGCTCATGTTGTCCTTTTATGGTGTGTAGGTAGGCCTCTTAATAGGCTACATCAAATTGGTTGCATTATTTAAATAGGCTACCCTTTTCAGGGGCATTCATGGCAGTATGCAATTTGATATGCTTCTGTGTTTTTTATTATCTCATCATTTTCAAAGCACAAAGGTTGCTATATGTCCATGTTATTGCAAAACCAAACAACATCAATAGATTTTTCCAGTTGGAATAGTATTCACCAAATTGTCAGAAAACGACGTTAACATGGAAATTCAATCCATGCCCCATTTACAACTATAGGCTCCTCCTAGTCTTTCTCACACTGTTACTGTTGGTCAAGAAGCAGTGATACAGTACAGTGAAAATGGCCCCATGTCCATCGATCAGTCTGCATGAACCACCGGTCATAGCCTTTTTTTGTATTTACAAGCCCATTCAAACTAGCAAAAATGTTTTGGGGAGACCAGAGTACATCAGTCTTGTCGACTTTTACACCACTAACTACATGGTATTGTTATTCTTGTGTCATTTTTGTTAATGGAGTGGTCTGGAAATCTCATGTAAAACAAAAGCATTCAAATATAACTGTACTGTAGAAAAGAAGGAGGTCTAATCACATTGGCACTAGTTTAGGGGAGAACAGAGGCTGTTGTTGGAGTTCCCCCTTCCCTCACTTGTAGCGCTCTACTTCAGTGCACATCAACAATCGTCAGGTTAGTTATGATATCAGTCTTTGTACTTCTCATAAGTTGATTGGCTGTTGTGGACAGATGGCAGTGCAGGGAAATTGGGTTGTCGGGTGCTTCGAGTTCATGATGTTTTTTTTATTTTTTATATTCCTCCATCCTCTCTCAAGAGCTGCCTGAAGTTGGCCTCATGTCCAGGCCCAGGGCTTTGTTTAAGTCACGCTCGGTTGGACCCTAGGCATTTCATCGCTTTAACCTTGCCACCCACAGTAACTGCTGCACTTAATGAGGCAAACCACATGTGCTTAGATCAGGTAGGGCCACGAGCTAGACACCAGCTGAATGTTTCAGCCTGGACATGTTTAGTATCTGGTGAATATTTGTTTTTAGAGCTCCATATGGATTCACACAAACTTCCCATTTTGCAGCTAGCCCTTTTACAGCTATGTTCAGGGATCCGTGCTTTTATTCCACAGAAAAGTGTGGGCCCAGCCACCCAGACTGAGGCAGGCCCTCACAGCTTATCAAGCAGGGACAATGGTGTGCCGACTGTGACTACAGTGAGGATTACAGAGCATAATGGAGGCAGTGCAGATATAATGCCAACACAGGGCAAGCAACAGGAAGCAGCAGTAGTAGACTCAGCAGTGGTGAGGTTGGCTCTCAGACAAGCCCCGACCTTACTTCTCTATGGCCCCCTCAGCATGTTTGCTGATGACATCCCCTCCACCATGGAAGTAACATTTATAGAATAGTAATGACTAGCTTTTTTGGATACTAGTTCATTTTTCTTTGCAAAGCTCTGGCCAGGTTTCTACAAGTACAAACGTTTCTTCTCGAGAAACGTCCTGCCTCACTTCTGGAGTCTTATTCTTAATTTACACTTCGACACACGACTGTGGCACTTGACGAAAAATAACAGATATTCAACTGTGAAAACATTGTCAACGTTATTCGATATAAATGAGCCATTAGTTGGTCTGGCAGTCAAATCCTACTCTCGGTTGATTTTTATATTCACCGTATTTCCCTAGCGTTCTTTTAACACGAACCTGGCATGCCTCCCCCAGACCTGGGATGTGTCAGCATCAGAATGATTGATGACTAGTTGGAATGGTCAAAGAGCTGGGGGTCAGGTGAATTGTTGAACAACGCTCAGCTCAGCCTTGAGGGTAAGCACCGCCAGCAACTGTGGGTCTAATGACATGTTTGCTTTATATAGTCTGCTCTGATGTGGCAGTTAAGTGCAAATTACTCAAGTGAAAGAGAAAAACGTGTTCTTCTCCCCCCCCATCTCCAACAGTCTTCTGCTTTAACAAGGGAGTGCTTTTTATGCACTCGCGGTGTTTCAGTTTGGTGTTATGTGACAACTTCTGAAATGTTATTGTGGACCATGGTTAGACACATGAAGTAGCCTAGTATGTACTGTATGTACGCATTATGTTTGAGAAATGTATTTTACTTGCTTTGCCAACAACACTAGAGTCACCCTTTTAAAAAGGTAAAAGGTAGCAGTCTTTTGAAATGAGGGAAAGGTTGCACACCTTTCACGTTCAGCAGCGAATGCACGTGTGTTTGTTTTGCCTCAGTGACCTCAGTAATGATATTGATCTGGTTCGATTGGCAAAGGCTTCCACATCTGCCAAATGGTGACTCTTTTGTTAGAGAAAACATTCCACATTATCCTCCTAGCTGAAGTGCCAGAGGAGGATTGTTTAAAATTTGTGGCAAACAATGTTACTTCTTCCCAGCTCATCAGTGCCATGGTTTTGAAAAGTAGTTGCAGTTGTCTTTTCTTAACCAGGTTTTATGGGAAACGGTTACCTAGCAGTGTAAATCAATCAGTCAGATCTTACTTTAAGTGGTTGAACTTGACTCAGGAAAAGTGATACAGCAGGTCAACGTCCTTTTGATTACATTGTTTACGTTACCCCCCCCCTTTTGCTTGCTTGGGCTATGCAACTGTTTTGCAGACTTTATTTAGGGCACATGGCTATTTCTTTTACTTGATGGTAAGAGAGGGACATTCCCTCTCTTATTGAATTTGAATGCTTTGGAAAGGCACATCAATTGGCTCCATTTCCAGTCTGGTATAGAGTGATAGGGCTCTCTGTGTGCAAGTTCGGTGAATTCCCCCAGAGTGAATCCAGTAGTGTTCTTTGGCAGGTCGGTGTGATTCGAACTGGAATGGTCTTTATCAGTTATGCTGTCTGTTTGTTGGACAGCGTCTGGATTACCAGGACAGATAAGGAGACATATGGCCACATATATTTGTGTGTGACTGTGTGTGTGTGTGTGTGTGTGTGCGCTTGCCTGCGCGCGCGTGCGCATCTCTTCGGTAGTTCAAAGAGAAGTTGTGAGTCAGCTGGGAGCCTGGGAAAAGTGAACCTGGCCGTGGCACACAATTCCAAACTGATAACCGCCCAGGAGTTATGGGGTGTCGGGGAAGGAGGAGGCATGCAGTATCTCACTTTTTAGAGGCAATTACAAGGTCTAGGCCCAAATGTTTCAACAGTACCGGTTTTGCTTCACGTTTGATCAAGACATTGCCCTAGCACTGACAATGAGGTCACGTAATACAAATCCTTTTAATCGGTATAGCTCAGTTGAAGAATTTAACCATTTAATTTAGAACAAATTGAACAAAAAGTGAATTGTAGGTAGTCTGTTACATACTAGTATTCGCGGTCAAAGCTGCTTCATTTTATTACGATGATTTTAAGCCAAACGTGTTAAAATGATGGTAATGGATGACTAATATCCAGTAGGATCAACCAATGCTGCTGCAATAGTTTCCATGTCTAGGCGAGTCCAAAGTGCAATATGGATTTGTGGATTTTCCCATAACACATTGCAGGTCCACCCTCCTCCAACAAATTCCTCTCCCCGTTATAATTTGGCAGCTTCTCTTAAGACAGTTATCTGTCTGTTAATTGCCATTTAAATATCCATCAGTCATTAAATATCCATCAGTCATTAAATATCCATCAGTCATGGATGGCTCAAGAGAACATGTAGACATCATTGGCTTTATCCTTTTTTTTTTAATGTTTTTTTGTGGCTTTTGCCTTTATTTTATGGAGGGACAGACAGTAGGCTGACAGGAAATGGGGAGAGAGATGGGGGGAAGACATGCAGTAAAGGCCGTCGGGATCGGGAGTCGAACCCGCGGCACACTGCCAGACTGGATTACCAGCCAAGGTGCCAGGACCACTGAGCCACGGCCCAGGCCTGGCTTTATCCTTTTAAATGCCACGGAACCTTGTGGTGCAGATTCTGATTTCTTCCCTTCATAACAATCATATTCATTTGAGACCAGATTGGCAAAAAAGGCCCACATGTTCCAGCCAGGTCACGGCTCACCAGATATTCATTTATCATAACTTTAGTAAGTATAGGATAGATTCTCTCCATCTTAAACTATACCTCCCTGACCGAGTGCAGGGATACAATGGCTATTCAATCGATAGAATATGCACTCTTGTTAGTTTGTGTCTCGTATTAAACCATCTTTTGTTTTCACTTGCAAATGCTCTTGTCCTGTGAGGCGATCCTGTTCCATGTCAGTATGACCTGGTGAGTTGACCAGCAGCAAGACGTCAGACAGTGCATATAATTAGATTAAACTCTAAATGCTGCTTAGGCCTACACTAATGCATGAAGATCTGTCACAGAGGAGCTAATGGATGTATGCTATCGATTTGACATGGATAGCTGTGTTAGCCTGGTTTGACGTGGTTAATGGTATCACTCTCACACTGCCACTAAGGCATGTGTCTGATTAATTGTAGCGTGTAGTACTAGCGATTAGTTGTTCGATAAGTGAAGGCGTTTTTTTTCTTCTTTTCTTCTTTTGTAAGACAACATGCTGCAGGGGCTTTGTTGTTTATTTTACTGCATTTGTCACTCCAAATATGGATTACATAGACACAGACTTACTGTATGTCTGTTGGAATGACAGTTTAGCTGATGAGCTACTAACTAAACTACCACGAGAAAGAAAATCAAAAGTTCCAGGAGTGTCTCTTAAGTTTAATTAATTCTCCATCGCATGGTGTTGGTGTCACTTGCCGGAAGGAACATATTTTCAAGCTGCAGCGTGCCGTGTTGTTCGGTCGAGAGACACCGTTGTGCGATGGAGTACAAATTAGACCGTATACCCTTCTCTTGGAAAGTGAATGAGAGGTTCTTTCTGGATCCTAGTAGGTGTGTTTACGATGAGGTCACCGTGCTGGTGGTTTAGAGCAGCAGTGGCCATGTAGAATGTCTGAAATGCCTCCCAGCTCTGCTGTCAGGGATGAGGGTGTGTGCGAATATAACAAGTAGGTGTTTCTAGTGGATGCTCGAGCGCTGTAAGTGGATCTCTCTCACTCACACACACACACACACACACACACACACACACACACACACACACACACACACACACACACAGGATTTCTGTGTCGTTGCACACAGAAATGCACACATTACTGTCCATTCCCCCATGGCTGTGGCACAGACCTGAAGGGATGTGTAAGCTGATACTGGTGTGAGCGCTACTGACCCTGAGTCAGACAAAGCGTTTTAGGAGTGCTGAAATCAAGACAGGCCCTCCAGAGATCCCCCCCCCCCCCCCCCCCACACACACACACACACACACACATACACACACACACACACCAGTGACACCACCTCACCCAAACACTAGGGCTGAGCATCTCTGTCTGTCTGTCTGTCTGTCTGTCTGTCTGTCTGTCTCTCTCTCTTTAGTTTGTCTGTTGCTCTCTGTTTTCATGTGTCTATCGTAGGTCCTTCTGACTGGAACAATCAGAAGGATGTGGCTGGCATTTTTGCTGTATGTCTGCGATATATATTTAGCATGTGATTGAGATTTATGTATGCAGTGCAACTTGTGCAAAACAGAAATGCAGATTGGCATTTATTTGCTGACTGCCTGTTCATTAAACAAATGTGGCCTACTAAGTGATACCCACGGTTTGAAGCCGATCGAAAATCAAGCATGCCGTGATCTATTCTAGACATAATGTTAAACATTTGAAATGATGTTTTCCGTGTGGGTCTGTTATTTTTTTAAATTCTTATCAACCTGGCAGTGTGTCCTGAGCTGCCCTATTCTCACTCTGCTAGTCGTGGCGCCTCAGACGGCCTCCTGCTGGGTGGATGACTGTCTCAAGCAGACCAGACCCCTGCCCATGTGTCTGCCATCCTAACATGTACAGCACAGGCCCCTGAACAACCACAAGCTTAGCCCCTCTTAAGAAGATCAGCAGAACTGTTGTTTTAAGTCTCATTTCAAGTTAATCCCATGAGAAGGAGATGAAGCTTTATTAGCAGGGTTCCCGCAGTCATAGAAAAGCTGGTGAAGTGTAGGCCCCGGAACGCTTGGGCGGCACTGAGGCTCCAACGCAGCCTATCGGCGTGTCGCGGGTTGGAATCCCGATTCAGATAACCTTTGCTGCCCGTCTCTCTCTCCCTATGTCCTGCCTATATACTATATACTGTCAATAAAGGCAGAAAAAGGAAATAAAAAGTCTTAGAAAAAGAAAATGATGAACATCCATAAACAAAACATCTAATAAATGGTGCATTTATATAGCGTCTTTATCCAAGGCGCTTAACATAGATTGTGCATTACATTCACCCTTTCACACACACATTCATACACCGATTGCGGCGGAAGCCATGCAAGGTACCAACCAGCACATCGGGAGCAATTTGGGGTTCAGTGTCTTGCCCAAGGACACTTCGACATGTAGACAGGAGGAGCCGGGATTCGAACCGCCGACCCATGGATCATTGGACGACCTGCTCTACCTCTTGAGCCACAGTTGCCCCTAATCTTTACCAGCATGTCACTAGCTGTGCAGTTCATTAATTCATCTGCACAAATCGCAATGCATTCAGTGGCAAATTCTGCTATACATGAGAAATGTGAAAGGCTTTGTTCCTGCATTAACACACTGGCTGCTTGTGGGTAACTGGGCATGTTGAATAGTGTGGTGATGGTCTATGTCTCCTATGGCCAAATGGAAATGACAATCTTTATGAATAATTTAGGCATCTTTTTGTGAAATCACACAATGCGTGAGTGGTCTATTGTTTGCGGACATTAATGCATACATACAGTACAGGCAAACGCCGTTCTTGACAGCTTGGCTGAAACATGTATTATAAATGTCATGGAGGGGTTTTGTTTATTTAAATCAGTCGGGTTCAATATATACAGTAAATGTTGGTACAACTGGTTTTAAATTTGAATTAATGAATAACCCAAATACAATTGTTGATGTGCCATTGAGTCATCATGGCCTTGGTTAGCACGAAATGGCACTCAAATATGTCAGTAAAGGGTGATCTATACATGGTTACGCACCAATGTCATGCACTGAAAATAGCTGATCTACAAGCTCACAACACGTCGCTCTGGGATGTGTGGTGATATTTTCAGTGTGCGACACTGGAGCGCAACCACATATATATATATATATAACGTTCGGGGATAACGTTCTGTTCAGAGAAGGATTTAGTAAAGACTTGACACAAGGTTCTATACTGTCTCTTAACTACTCATCCTTGAACGTTAAACCTTGGCAACCATTCAATGATCTTTCCTTTTTGATGTATGGTGTTTGTTGTGCCTGACACCGCTTGTATCTCTATCTTCCTCAGAGGTCCTACACTTTGATAGTGGAAGCCTTGGACTTCAACAACGAAACCAGTGGTGAGTATCTCTCTGTCCTTCTCTGGCATTTCCATCTTGTTCCTCTCTCTCGTATCCCCTTCCCACAGGGAGGAGGGGTGTTGAAGGTCAGAAACTGACATTTATTCATCCCTAAACCCTCTGCCCCTCTCCCACATGGCCCCGCTGTCTGTGTGTACGTGCGCGTTCGCGGTGTGTATGTGCGTGTTGTAGAAAGTGTGTTGACAGGTGCCTGTAACAAGGGAAAACGGTACAGGGAAGTGAGGGGGGCGAGAGAGTGAGGGGGGAGAGAGAGAGAGAGGAAGAGGCTGAGGCAGAGAACAAAGCAGTGCAGCAGACAGAGAGAAGGAAGTATGGTGAGGTAGAGAGGGAGGGGGGGGGGGGGGGGTCATGGGGCGGGGGGAGGGGGCATGCTGCCCTCTATGAAAATGTTTTCATTTGGCTGATGACTGATGGCAGGTGCTGCTAGCCGGGGTCAGGGTCACACGGTCTCACTGTCACTGAGGCGTGAAACATGCGAGTTCATCCGGCCGACCCAGCCCCTGCAGCGCAAACCTGGCTCCGGTCGCAATGTACAGCCGAGGCCTTTGTGCTTATACGCTGTCCGTTTGGTTAAAGTTACCTCAGGTACAGGTGTGTGTGTGTGTGTGTGTATGCGTGTGATTTAGGGGTGGTTGCCGGAGGAGCCAGAGCCTATACCGTGTTCGTTCATGTCGGACAGTGTGAAAGGTGAAGGGGCTATTTTGTACAGCGTCTGGAGAAAACTGTATTTCTCTCCGCCAAAGAGGCACTTAGAGTTTCACAGTGATATCACGTTGCATCTGTACTCTCTGGTCTTTGGGTTTGGGTTGTACAGTTTATGGCCCTGGATTCCTGCTGGTCTGTGGTTAGATTGGCAGCGGCGTGGTGATTCCAGCTGAGGGCAGGCTGCACCTCTCTCCTCTCCGTTATACCGTGCTTGTTTATGAAGTAACTGTTTGAGGTCATCAAGGTTTCGGTCTTTTCTGCTGTATTTGCCGCTCCCCAGAGAGCCATTAGGGCATTGGTGTGAGAAGCCCCCTGAATGTACACACTCCATGCCTGCTAAGCCCCTCTGAGCTCAACCACACTGTAAAGTCCTGAGTGGCAACTTAACTCTTGAGTACAAGAATGGTCAATTTTTTTACTCTAGAGTTAAAATAATACTCAGGAGTTTACAGTTTAGACTAGCCTGGGGCTCTGTTTGCTTGACTTGCCATTACTAGCATAGCACCCAAGTGCCGTAGGGGTCAATTTGTAGCACACACAGTTTAAATAGCACTCAAGATTTTACAGTGTAGGCTAGCTTGGGTCTCAATTTGCTTTACATGATCATTACTAGTATAGCACAATTAATGTGTAGACATACAGTACGGCATCCCTGTTAAGAAAATACACATACCGGTACACCTTTTTTATGCATCATTTTTATGCTCATAATATCACTGAGCCGGCATTTTTCACATTTCAATCTAGTCGAGCTGCACTTGCCAACTTTTCAGCAAACGTTTCATATCTAGCTCACCGGTGAGAATTCTAACCACTTACCATCATTTAACCGCAGCCTATTTTCTCCTCTACGAGAGTATTTTGGTATATCTCTGGTCTGTGAGCGTGCCCATTATGGGGGTTGTGATTTATACTCTGCTCCCAGCCAGGCAGCAGGTAATAAGGATGTGCCACCCCACACGCAGCAGGCCAGCGTGCGGTAGAGAAATGCCACATAGCTGAGCTCTGGATTCCAGGCCACTGTGAAATGTTACTGCCCACTGTGATTTCAGCATGCACCCCCCCCCCCCCCACCCCACCCCATGTATAGTAAATAAATGACAGTAGCTGCTGCGTTGCATCATACTTCACAGAGAGGCGATTCAGTGAAAAGGCCAGTGACCTCGTCTCTTTTCCTAGGATGGTAAATAAATCGTCTGACACACATTTCTCATTCTCTCCCCCCCCAAGTGCAGATTTAGATAATCAAGGAGTGATCGCTTTATATTTGCGTGCGCAAGTGGATCTGTGTGCAACGTTCATCCGCGCTACTCATTGCGTGCGTGTGTGCGTGTGCGTGTGCGTGTGCGTGTGCGTGTGTGTGTGTGTGTGTGTGTGTGTGTGTGTGTGTGTGTGTGTGTGTGTGTGTGTGTGTGTGTGTGTGTGTGTGTGTGTGTGTGTGTGTGTGTGTGTGTGTGTGTGGGTGTGGGTGTGGGTGTGTGTGTGTGTGTGTGCAGTCTACAGTGCAGCTGTGTGTTTGCTCAGTACGAGTGTGTTTGCACTACGTGTGAAGCCCATTAGAGCGCTTGGCTCCCAGGCTAGTCCTTGCCCTTCTGACAGACCCATGACCCGGTCTGTTTGACGAGGCTGAGGGAGTAAAAAGGAAAGCAACACAAGCCTCTGGTTGTATTCCCACTCAATGATTGCACAGTGGCCTCGGCTCCGCAGGGCTGAATTGCAGACAGATAACTTTGTGAAAGTGTGTTTGAAAACATAAATTGTCGAAGAAGCCTGGGGGTAGTCGGCTTTGGATCTCTGCTGTGTGTCCCAAGTGTCTTGAGAGAACTTCTAGTGATTTGGCACTATAATAAATAATAATTGTCTTGGAATTGACTCATCATCATCCTGTTCAGAGTGGCCTCGTCCGCTCCACGACCCTTTAGGCTCTTGCACAGATATTCAGCTAGGCAGCAACTAAGACCCTTTGGAGTTTTTATGTGATTGCACCTAAGAGAGAAAGACCGAGGCCTATTTATACTTGGTTGTGTGTCGGTGTCATGCAAAAAAAAAGGCAGATCTACAAGCTACAAGGGCTTTGCAGTGTGTTGCATTGTAGCGCTTGTAGATCTTCTATTTCTGGTTGTGCGACACGATGCGCAACCAAGTATAAAACCAGGCATAAGGGAGGGCTAAAAAGTGCTGATGGCGCACTGGCAGGCCTCCCAGCAGCCACTAGTGCCGTTGGTGTCCTTGCACACTGTAATTTATGGTGGCTGTGGTTCTGTCCTCGCCGGAGCAGATGGGGATGGCAGCATCTGAGCCCAGTAATATCCTGACGCTCAAAAAACCTGAGAGACGGAAACCGAGCCGGGAGGGTTGAGCGTGAGAAAAAAGCCAGTGAACAGTACTCATTACAGTCGGGCTTTTCATTTTTCTGCATTTCCGCCTTGCACTTTCCTTCCTCGTCAGGGCGCACACAAGGTCTTGTAATTACATGGCATTCTTTCTGTGAGTCAGTGAGATCTTCTGCAATTTGTGTCAGAAGAATGTTTTGGGGACATTTTGGATTCTGCTGTGTGTGATCATCACAACTTTACACTGGAACTCCCATGAACAAGAACAGTACAGTACAGTGGAGTACGGAGCATGACACATGTCCGTCCCCCCCCCCCTTTTTCCCTCACTGTATATGTTTCTTTTCCCTTTTTACCTCCATTATGATGAATTCCTGTTCTGTTCTTTGTCTATATAGAAGTGTCTATTTGTAGTACATCTCTAAATGTTTTGATGAATTGAACAAGGTGGACCCTCTTGTAAACAAGTGTAATGCTTAATTGGGTCGTCCACTCACAGACAGTTAACAGTCTTTGTATTGAGTTTGTGCTTGAAATGTACTGTAATTCTGCAAACTTAATACATATTTCAATCAATCAATCAATCAATCCTGTACTGTCCTGTAGTCCCTAGTTCCTGTACTCAAACATACCAGCCTAGTTTTGTTGATTCGTTTTTAGTTTTTATTACTTTGAACCTCATCCATAGACAGACACTGACTGACTGTGTTGAAACCGTTCTAGGTGCCGATGGGCAGGTGATAGAGAAAGCATCTCATTCCGCCATGATCAACCCCGGCCCCCACTGGCAGAAGCTGACCCACAACGGCCCCATAGCCCAGTTCGAGTACCAGATACGGGTCAGCTGTGACGAGCACTACTACGGCTTCGGCTGCAACAAGTTCTGCCGGCCCAGGGACGAGTTCTTTGGACACTACACCTGTGACTACAATGGAAACAAGACCTGTCTGGAAGGATGGTCCGGGGCAGACTGCAACACAGGTTTATAACCGTTTTTTTGTTTATTGTTTGCATTGTTTTTGAAATAAAGGTTATCAAATCATATCAGTTTATCAAGGTAGGACCGGACTACAGCAGGATGTGAGGCAGTCGTAAATGTTTATTGTTCAGTGTATTGTTTTAAGGTTTTGTAATAATAAAGATCATACGAGGGTACGGTGGCCGTATAGTGTACTCTACAGCACTAGTTCCCAAACAGTGGGCCATAATGGGACCCATTATGGTTTTTAATTATTGTTTCAAAAACATTTTCAAAGAACATTCCCAAAAAAGCAACATTTTTCATGAATTAAAAAACAAATTCCATGATTTATTTTCCAGTAATTTCATGAATAAATCAATGAAAAAAAATCTAAAAATGTCCATACATTAGAAAACAAATGTTTAAGAAGTAGTGAAAATAACATCGATCTACAAGCTCACAACACAGCGCGAAGCGGCGCACTATGAGCTTGTAGATCTGCTATTTTCACTCGCTTTGGTCCCAGGGAGACTACAATCTACTACTACACTACAATCTACACAATTTATGTGAATCTGAGGACCAGGCATGTAAACAGACTGTTCTCTTCCTCCTGTAGCGATATGTCGCCAGGGCTGCAGCACTGAACATGGATCGTGCAAGGAGCCAGGTGGCTGCAAGTAAGTTATTGTGATTTTTCACTCTTCCTCTTTTTTTTTTTTTTCTTCCAGCATTATTTATCAGCCTGTGATTCATGACCTGACAAACTGTGGGCTTTTTATCATGTGAAACGTATTAGGACCGCTGTTTAGAGTTGGAAGGGCAGTTCAAGTGTCTTAACTTATGATGCCGGCCGGTGCCAGAGGCCTGCAGAGCTGTGTTCACTCATGTAGGGATTGGATCCAAGCACCAGTGTTTTAACATAGATGCACGCTGAGCCGTTCAGGAAGCTGTCCTCTGCAACTATGGTCTGGAGCTAGCTAGCTAGCTGGCTGGCTGGCTGGCTGGCTGGCTGGCTGGATGGCTGGCTGGCTGGCTGGCTGGCTGGCTGGCTGGCTGGATGGCTGGCTGGCTGGCTGGCTGGATGGCTGGCTGGCTGGCTGGCTGGCTGGCTGGATGGCTGGGGAAGTCTTGAGAGAGGAAAGGCTAAACGGCCTAGACTCCATGTTGAAGTTGTGGGCTATATGTATTCCCCCTAATGAGACAGGCTTTATCAGTCAAATTGTGTGTAAACTCTTGGATGAGCCTAAAAGTGCACTGTTTGTGCAGCTAATGGTTTCCTAATGCCGTTTGTGAACACAGCCTGAAGGAAAGCCAGGCGCAGATGCCTATCTGCTGCTGGGGTATTGTGCACAGTTCGTTCCTAAAACCAAAAGCAATCATATCCTCATCCTGGAAGAGGCCCTACAGTGATCAGCGATTGGCTGCTTTCGCCTGCCTGGCCACAAATCAAGCAGTTCCGTTGATCAAGTTTGTTTTTCTCTGTTGCGGCTGTATTGTTTTCACAGGCTTTTGACATCATCAGTTTTCTTATGATGGCTACGTAGCTTTGCCAGAATGGGAATGTTGGACTGCCTTGTTCTCTGCACAGGTGTGGTTACGTTTCAAACCCAAGGGCTTAAAGTTGTTTTAGATGCGTTCAGCCAGCAAACCGTCTTGGCAAATGCTGGTGCTTCCCTCGGTCTACGACTCTACGCTGTAGAGGTGCTTTCTACGAGTTGCTTTCTCGTCACAGGGCTTTATGGTAGCATTATACAACAGTAACAGTTCTACAGTAAGTGCTGTGAGCTGCAGGCCAAGCAAGGCAGTCCCTAATCTTATGTCTTCATAGTCACTGCTAACAACACCCCCTGTCTCCCTGGGGCATTTTACACTGGACTTTTTAAAATGGTTGTTATTCAACTATGACAGCTAGCGCACCAAGGGAACAAGTTAGCCTCCACTGCCTGCATTATGCAGCTACAAACATGAATTAGCTCTTTGAAAAGCAAGCCTGCTTTCTGTCTAGAACTGAAGCTGTTTCTGTGCTCACACCACCAGTGCTTCGTATAAATGTATCGTCCAATTCCCTGGCACTTTGGCACTATGTAACTAACTAGTGACAATTTGGGATCCCACTGTGGAATCCTGTTCTGCTTCTCATGGAGAGGATTAGCACGCTTTTAAGAATAGCCCATTTTAATCACAGACTGATGTTTACTTAACCACGCGGTTTATTTTTACAGTCCGTCCGTTTTCTCGTGGCTAATCAGCGTGCCGTTCTCCCAGGGGGACACTGATTTCCTGCCACCGTGCTCCCGAGGAGCACCGTATCGCCACCCTTTTAAAAAAGAGCCCAGTTATCAGTCAGAGAGGCCCAGGCCTGAATTACCTTTAATTACGGAGCCCAGGAGAAAGAAGGGCCAACTTTTTATCAGCGTAATTATGGACCTGGACGTCTCCGTCCCGTGGTCAGAAGTCTCTGTCTCTGTCCTTCTCGCGGCCCCGAGGCACAGCTCTTAACTCCTGACTCATGGGAACTAACGCTCTAAGAGCTTGGAGGACCACTAGTACTGCTGCTGTGTTCTGAAGTAACAGCAGCGATTTAGAGAGTGGGCTGAACACTCCCCCTGCCTGGCAGTCACTGCTGCCAAGCCACAGGCATAGTGTTGTTGCAGAGAGCGTCTGGCCGCATGCTAATGTTAGCCATGCTAAAGGTCCCATTGGAGCCGTAATTTACTGTTTTGTTTTTTTGTTTGGTAAAAAGGGCTAAATACTCCTCTGTTGTTTGCCCCCAAGTATTGTTGAAGAGCTGTTGCATAAACATGCCCTACTACTTAAGATTCATTTGTGGTCTTTTAAGACATAGCGCTAGTTGTTAGGGCAAGAATAGCGGCCTTTGTTTGTTTATTTGCGTGGCTCCATCTGTGTATGCTAATTCGTAGTTCATTAAGTTCAGTTTATCACAAGATTGCTTTTAAGAGGAATTTAGGTGAACCAAAAATATTCAGATGAAACTGATAATGATACCACGTGGATTATTTAACCCAGACTTTATTGCTCTGAATTTGCATGTCTTCTGCATATGCGCGTGTGTGTGTGTGTGTGTGCATATCTTGTGTTTGTGTAGCCATTTGTTTAATCTAGGTTCAGTTGCAGAGGCTAAATATTGATCTGGTGGCTCTTATGTCTGTGTCTTGCAGGTGTCTGTATGGTTGGCAGGGCCAGTACTGTGACAAGTGCATCCCCCACCCCGGCTGTGTGCATGGGACCTGTGTAGAACCCTGGCAATGCCTGTGTGACACAAACTGGGGCGGCCATCTTTGCGATAAAGGTTCATTTAACTTTCTCAAATTTCTTAAACGAAGTCTTGGTTGCAAAGCTTTGCGTGCATGTATCTTTTTTCCCCCCAAGTTGTGTCTCGTTACAATAAAAATTAAATGTCAAAACATGTGCCTCCCTGACAGATCTGAACTTCTGTGGCACTCACCAGCCATGCCTCAATGCAGGGACATGCATCAACACTGGACCGGACAAGTACCAGTGCTCCTGTTCTGAGGGTTACTCTGGAGCCAACTGTGAGAGGGGTAAGTTCCTCAAACCAAAGTTCAATGCTAAATTGTTACTGGAAGTAAGGACGCCACAAGCATTTCTGGGCTTGTACCCAAGTGTCACTTGGGTACAAGCTGTATACTTGTATAGTATATTATAGCACTGCACTATATAGACACAACTTTGGACTTTAAATGATTGTGACAGTTTGACACTATATGTTTTGACATTTTATTTAAGCCCCTACAAAGCATTTAAATCTCCCAATTTATTTTTTAAAAATACTGTAAGATTGATAAAAGACAATTAACCCATTTTGGGCGGGAACCCCTTTTGGTGTTGGCATTATGTTATGCTTCAGCTAGTGAAAAATAGCAGATCTACAAGCTCATAGCGCGCCACCGAGTGGCGCGCTACGAGCTTGTAGGTCTGCTATTTTTTTGAAAAATCGAAAAACGACTGACATAGAAACATAGCTTTTTCAGAAAACTGTCAGGATGTAGAAGACATTTTTAGAATCTGATCTCAGGTCCAAATGGGTTAAGATTGGTAAAAGACAATTAAAAGCCAGAACTTGATTAATTCAGTAGAATAAATAAAAACGTGATCTGTAACGGGTCTTTGAAACCTGGACCAAAAGGGGAGTGATTCTATGGCCTTGATGAGCTCGTAGAGGAAAGGGTCAGGAGGTGACCTGAGTTTGCAATCAGAGGAGGTGGTAACTCGGCCCTAATCTGTTTCTACTGCGGCTGCCCCCCCCACCCCCCCCTCCCCCCACCCCAAAGTCAGGTAATCCAGTGGTTTGATCCGCCAGGGTGGGTCATCGCTCAGCTCCTCAGACACTTGAGACAGATGGGTACGGTGCTAAAGTTCAGCTGCTGGGAACACTTACCATGGAGATGATGGTTTTTTCCTCATTAAATCTGAGCCTCGCGGGGCGCTGACAGCTTAACTGCAGAGATGTCAGGAAACCGTGCCCTTCTTAACAGGAGGTCCCGCAGACCAACGGATTGGCCAGGCCATTGTAGCGGAGAGAGAGAGGCCCCCAGTGCACCCCTGCATCCTCCTCCCCCCCCCCCCCCCCCCGTGCCGCATACCAAGAACTATCCACCGGTCACCTCCAGCAGCCCGGTGACTCTCCCCGTGTGAATCATTCATTTTTTGGGATTCATTCCGGACCCACTCATCCTTAAATCGGACCACAAAAGAGGAACTCTGTGCCGGAGCCTTCCCCTCTCTCTCTCTCCCGCCCAGCCTCTCATCTTGTGCCGCCTTCTCACAGGAAGAATGGCGCGGAGACAGAGGGGAAGTCACGGTGCATTGGCCAGGTCAACTTAGCATGAAGGATGATTTCCTGCCCTCGGTGTGGTCCGCCGGGCGGGTAATAAGAGCAAGACAGGGATCTGAGCGGGATATAGGCCGGGGCAGAGGGGAGGGGGCTGTAGGTAGGACGACCCTGCTGACCATGGGGTGGTCCCAAGGAGGGTGGATATAGGGGCAGAGGGGAGGGGGCTGTAGGTAGGTAGGACGACCCTGCTGACCATGGGGTGGTCGTAGGAGGGTGGATATAGGGGCAGAGGGGAGGGGGCTGTAGGTAGGACGACCCTGCTGACCATGGGGTGGTCCAAGGAGGGTGGATATAGGGGCAGAGGGGAGGGGGCTGTAGGTAGGACTGGACAACCCTGCTGACCATGGGGTGGTCCAAGGAGGGTGGATATAGGGGGCAGAGGGGAGGGGGCTGTAGGTATAGGACAACCCTGCTCACCATGGGGTGGTCCCAAGGAGGGTGGATATAGGGGCAGAGGGGAGGGGGCTGTAGGTAGGACGACCCTGCTGACCATGGGGTGGTCCAAGGAGGGTGGATATAGGGGCAGAGGGGAGGGGGCTGTAGGTAGGACGACCCTGCTGACCATGGGGTGGTCCAAGGAGGGTGGATATAGGGGCAGAGGGGAGGGGGCTGTAGGTATAGGACAACCCTGCTCACCATGGGGTGGTCCCAAGGAGGGTGGATATAGGGGCAGAGGGGAGGGGGCTGTAGGTAGGTAGGACGACCCTGCTGACCATGGGGTGGTCCCAAGGAGGGTGGATATAGGGGGCAGAGGGGAGGGGGCTGTAGGTAGGTAGGACGACCCTGCTGACCATGGGGTGGTCCACGGAGGGTGGATATAGGGGCAGAGGGGAGGGGGCTGTAGGTAGGTAGGACGACCCTGCTGACCATGGGGTGGTCCCAAGGAGGGTGGATATAGGGGCAGAGGGGAGGGGGCTGTAGGTAGGTAGGACGACCCTGCTGACCATGGGGTGGTCCCAAGGAGGGTGGATATAGGGGGCAGAGGGGAGGGGGCTGTAGGTAGGTAGGACGACCCTGCTGACCATGGGGTGGTCCACGGAGGGTGGATATAGGGGCAGAGGGGAGGGGGCTGTAGGTAGGACCATGGGGTGGTCGTAGGAGGGTGGATATAGGGGCAGAGGGGAGGGGGCTGTAGGTAGGTAGGACGACCCTGCTGACCATGGGGTGGTCCACGGAGGGTGGATATAGGGGCAGAGGGGAGGGGGCTGTAGGTAGGACCATGGGGTGGTCGTAGGAGGGTGGATATAGGGGCAGAGGGGAGGGGGCTGTAGGTAGGACCATGGGGTGGTCCAAAGGAGGGTGGATATAGGGGCAGAGGGGAGGGGGCTGTAGGTAGGACTGGACAACCCTGCTGACCATGGGGTGGTCCAAGGAGGGTGGATATAGGGGCAGAGGGGAGGGGGCTGTAGGTAGGACGACCCTGCTGACCATGGGGTGGTCCAAGGAGGGTGGATATAGGGGCAGAGGGGAGGGGGCTGTAGGTAGGACGACCCTGCTGACCATGGGGTGGTCCAAGGAGGGTGGATATAGGGGCAGAGGGGAGGGGGCTGTAGGTAGGACGACCCTGCTGACCATGGGGTGGTCCAAGGAGGGTGGATATAGGGGCAGAGGGGAGGGGGCTGTAGGTAGGACTGGACAACCCTGCTGACCATGGGGTGGTCCAAGGAGGGTGGATATAGGGGCAGAGGGGAGGGGGCTGTAGGTAGGACGACCCTGCTGACCATGGGGTGGTCCAAGGAGGGTGGATATAGGGGCAGAGGGGAGGGGGCTGTAGGTAGGACGACCCTGCTGACCATGGGGTGGTCCAAGGAGGGTGGATATAGGGGCAGAGGGGAGGGGGCTGTAGGTAGGACGACCCTGCTGACCATGGGGTGGTCCAAGGAGGGTGGATATAGGGGCAGAGGGGAGGGGGCTGTAGGTAGGACTGGACAACCCTGCTGACCATGGGGTGGTCCAAGGAGGGTGGATATAGGGGCAGAGGGGAGGGGGCTGTAGGTAGGACGACCCTGCTGACCATGGGGTGGTCCAAGGAGGGTGGATATAGGGGCAGAGGGGAGGGGGCTGTAGGTAGGACGACCCTGCTGACCATGGGGTGGTCCAAGGAGGGTGGATATAGGGGCAGAGGGGAGGGGGCTGTAGGTAGGACGACCCTGCTGACCATGGGGTGGTCCAAGGAGGGTGGATATAGGGGCAGAGGGGAGGGGGCTGTAGGTAGGACTGGACAACCCTGCTGACCATGGGGTGGTCCAAGGAGGGTGGATATAGGGGCAGAGGGGAGGGGGCTGTAGGTAGGACGACCCTGCTGACCATGGGGTGGTCCAAGGAGGGTGGATATAGGGGCAGAGGGGAGGGGGCTGTAGGTAGGACTGGACAACCCTGCTGACCATGGGGTGGTCCAAGGAGGGTGGATATAGGGGCAGAGGGGAGGGGGCTGTAGGTAGGACGACCCTGCTGACCATGGGGTGGTCCAAGGAGGGTGGATATAGGGGCAGAGGGGAGGGGGCTGTAGGTAGGACGACCCTCCCTGCTGACCATGGGGTGGTCCAAGGAGGGTGGATATAGGGGCAGAGGGGAGGGGGCTGTAGGTAGGTAGGACGACCCTGCTGACCATGGGGTGGTCCAAGGAGGGTGGATATAGGGGCAGAGGGGAGGGGGCTGTAGGTAGGACGACCCTCCCTGCTGACCATGGGGTGGTCCAAGGAGGGTGGATATAGGGGCAGAGGGGAGGGGGCTGTAGGTAGGTAGGACGACCCTGCTGACCATGGGGTGGTCCAAGGAGGGTGGATATAGGGGCAGAGGGGAGGGGGCTGTAGGTAGGACTGGACAACCCTGCTGACCATGGGGTGGTCCAAGGAGGGTGGATATAGGGGCAGAGGGGAGGGGGCTGTAGGTAGGTAGGACGACCCTGCTGACCATGGGGTGGTCCAAGGAGGGTGGATATAGGGGGCAGAGGGGAGGGGGCTGTAGGTAGGACGACCCTGCTGACCATGGGGTGGTCCAAGGAGGGTGGATATAGGGGCAGAGAGGAGGGGGCTGTAGGTAGGACGACCCTGCTGACCATGGGGTGGTCCAAGGAGGGTGGATATAGGGGCAGAGGGGAGGGGGCTGTAGGTAGGACGACCCTGCTGACCATGGGGTGGTCCAAGGAGGGTGGATATAGGGGCAGAGGGGAGGGGGCTGTAGGTAGGTAGGACGACCCTGCTGACCATGGGGTGGTCCAAGGAGGGTGGTGGGTGGTGGTATGTTAGAGACGGGCCTGGATTACAAGACGGAGCTGTGAAGCCGTAGTGTGCCATAGCCAGCCTGGTGGCAAACCCAAACTAAAAATGTTGGCCTATCCAGATTAGAATCAGATCTCATATCATAGAATTCATAACTGAACACTAAATGAATCCATAGAAACGAATTTCATGCAAAGCACATTTAACCCATATCTTAGGTGGTGGTAAATGTGTTCCAAATAGGATATTTGTCTCAGTCTGGACACTTGAAAGCCTGATTTATACTTTTTGTCATACAACGGTGTCGCTTGCCGAATGTACAAGTTCACAATGTGTTGAGAGCTTGCAGATAGGCTATTTTCAAACATCGTCATATGACAGTCAGAAACTATAAATGAAGCATTATGCAGGCCTATGTCATTACCTTGTTACCACAACAACCAACGCAGACCACTTGATGATGTCTAATTACACAACAAATCCAATATGATCACTTGCAAATAACAGTGTGGACAGTCAATCATACAGATCAGAAGCATCTGAACGAAGCCAAATACTCTAAAAGGTGTGTTTGTGGGGGTATATTTCTAAAACTGTTGTTTGTGTCCCTCCACCTCCTTCACAGCGGAGCACGCCTGTCTGTCCAACCCTTGCTCCAACGGTGGCAGCTGTGCCGAGACCAGCCAAGGCTATGAATGTCAGTGTTCCCCAGGGTGGAGTGGACCGTCCTGTGCCATCAGTAAGACCGCTAACACTAAAACATTCCATATCCTCTTCACTACAAAACACAACAACAAAGTATGATGTGGATCATCTGAATTTGACCATACTCTCCCCGTAACTCTCAGATGTCGACGAATGCAGTTTGAATCCGTGTAACCACGGAGGCACCTGCCAGGATCTGGTCAACGGTTACAAGTGTCACTGTCCCACGCAGTGGACAGGCAAGACGTGTCTCATAGGTGAGCTCTAATCTCTCTTTTGCCTCCTAGTCATAAGTGAAGTCATAATTGTATCGATTGCACTACAAACATGATGTTCAATGACCACATTGTTGGCCCCTTTTCTCGCTGTAGATGCCAACGAGTGTGACACCAAGCCTTGCGTCAATGCCAACTCCTGCCGCAATCTGATTGGTGGATACTTCTGCGAGTGCATCCCTGGTTGGACGGGGCAAAACTGCGAGACCAGTGAGTTGATGTGCTGTTCGGCTTCAGCTGTGTAGCGTCTGCCTCCTCTCTGTTGCTCTCTCTCCGTTCTCTACGCTACATCTCACTCACAAGCACATGCATGGCTTTTAAGACAGAAGTGGACAGTTGGACAAGGCTGGTCTTGTCTTATAGTGTAAATGATCTGCCTCGATCATTATTGGGTCTGTGTGTGGCCAGGGCTGCGGTTATTAGCGCAAGCTAAAAACAATCCTGCTCTGGTTTCACTTGGCAACGGGCACCGTCGGTATTGCCCAATATGCAGTGTTGCATTCACTCTCTGTACCCATATTATCTGAGGCGGAATGTTTTCCAGCGCCTGCAAAGCTTACTCTAGGCCCCTTGCAGGGGAAAACATGAGGTGGAGAACTGGTTTTACAAATAGGGCTGTTAAGCTAAGACATGCACCGTTCTGAGCATTAATCCTTGAAATCTGTTTTTCCCATTT